>NC_041217.1:76084481-76207129 GCF_002837175.3 Physeter macrocephalus | reverse complement strand
GACCGGCAGTCAGTCCCTGGCAACACTGCTTTATGACATGCCCTCGAGGGCAGCATTAAGCAGGGTGCCTGCACATACCAGGTGTTAAATAAATGTTGGCGAACTAATGAATAAGTGATTACTAGCTCTCTTATTGGGGATGAGAGGGGTACATTTGACCAAATATTGCTGGTGAGTACAAGACAGAGTAAGGAGTCTCTGGGTCCTCTTCTTCCTTTCACAGGAGTAGTATCAGGGGTTGCTCTTACCTGCAGCAGGACCTTGACACATTGTGGCTGGCAGGAAATGGTGGCCAAGTGCAGGGCGGTGCTCCCTGGAAAGCGCAAGAAGGGGAGAGGGAGGGTGGGTGGCCCCATGCATACCGATGACTCACAGGGAGGGAAGGCAAGAGACGCACGGTTAATCAGAGGGAGATTAGAGAGAGAGGCTCTCAGCCACAAGGGGCCAGAAATTCCTGTTCCTCAAGTGCCTGGTACCTGCGGTGGAGGTGGGAATGGGGGTGAGGTAGGCCCAGCTTGCAGGGAGCGAACCCCTGGAAGGACACTGGCCAGAACTTATGAGGAGAGAAGCAGGAGGGCTACAGTTGGAACCTCCAGCAGGGCCCAGCACTGGCCCCCCACCCCCCGACTGCTGCTGTAAAGGGAAAAGCAAGCAGCATGCCCCAGTGCTTTAGTCTAACTCACCATTCTCATTCTTGCTGTTGATGTCAGCCCCATTTGCAAGTAGTATAGTCAGACATTCTGTCAGGCCTTCGGAGGCTGCCAGATGAAACCTGCCAGGATCAACACAAGGATGAAGGGACCAGGGGATGAGGAATGGGAGAACATTAATGAGCACCGCCTACTAAGCTCCGTCACCCCGGAGCCAATCCCAAAAGCAGAGAGAGAATCTCCCGTAGCCTGACTTTCTGAGAAAGAGAAGCCTATATAAATGGCCTACCATTAAAACTTCAGAGGAGGCTGGGAGCAAAGGTAGAAATAAGAGCTACAGGTCTCAAGCAATCTCAGAGTACTGCAGGGGTGTCCAGGGAACACATAATTACCTGTAACTCAGCACAGGACACTTGGCAGACTGGAAGTGTCACAGGGTGGGCCAGAGCAGAGGGCTGGACATTTGCAGCCTGACTTGGGAAGAGACAAGGGCTAATATCCCTCTTGTCCTAATCACTCCTTCCAGCCACATGACTCTCATGGCCACCACTGCACTCCTAATTTCTCAAGCATACACAACCTCCTATCTGTACAATGAAGAAAAACTCTATTTAGTGTATGTTTCAGTTTTCCGTTTGTTTCATGGGTTTTATGTCCTTTTTTGGTCAATTTTGTTGATGTGGGTCGTGAGGTGTGTGGACCTCAGGGACAATATCTTCTTCCCCCACTTTGTGCAGCACTTGATATGTAGCAAAGATTTATTGATATACTTGCTAATTAAGACAAAAAAGGGCTCTGACGTTGTAGGCATTTCCTGGTCTTACATCATATTGGGGTTTGGGGTTTTTAAAGAGAACCACATACCAAGGGTGGGGATCAAGAAGGCTTACTTACGGGGACTGGCCGTTCGAGTCTAGCTTGGTGGGTCGGGCAGATTTCCTGGAGGCGAGGACAGCCACGCATCCCACGTCCCCCCGCCGCACTGCCTCCAGAAGCTTCTGATCACGGCGGTTCCATCTCTCCACCTGGTCCAGAGCCACAGATTGTGTGAATATAAGAGACGGGGGTAGAGTGGAAAAAGAAAAGAAGAACATGGTTAGGATGCCAAGCAAGGGAAAAGGGACATCCCTGAGATCCTTTCAATGTTCCACAAGTCACTCAGTCTAGATCATTTAGTCCTTCTAGGTGGGCCAGTTAAATAGTCACCAACTCATATGCCACTGGGGAATACTGCCCGTTATTGCCAGCCCTGGACCAGAAGGTGCTTGGACTACTGAATTAAAAATCATTTTTGAGGACTGAATGCATAGTATTTCAAATGTCTTTTTATCAACATTATGATTATTGTTGTTAGGTGCACAACCTCCCAGCAATCGTAGCCATGACTTCTTTCCCTTTTGCTCTTTAGGTCTTGCTGGAGCAAACTGAACCAAACTGACCACTCTGGACTGGGTTCACCTTGCCTCTCAATGCCCCGTGCTCCTCTGTTTCTTTGTTCTCAGATATTTGAGAAATCAAGCCACCTAGCTTTGGGTCATAGCTAGGAGTCCAAATACCTATCCATAGCATCTCTACCCATTGGCTTTGGGGCCCAAAACTAGGAGGAGAAGCACAGAGTTTTCGTTTTCCCTTCTCATACCTAAGCCCTCTGGCTAGTCCTTTTTCCCCTTCCATGGCAACAACAACCAAAAGGCAAAGACAGGTCCCTAGCTAGGCTTGAGGAGGCAGCTCCCCTCCTCCACCCTTCCCTCCCTCCTCATTTTCCTGGCAGGGAGCAGCTGTCCCAGACAACAGCCATACCTGGGCACGCATTGTTCTACCATGCCAGCTTGACTTTTTCAGGTGGTGGGGTAATTACAATAATTGAAGTATCACAGGACATGAAAGAGCTGTGTAAAAACACCCAGAGCTGAAAGCACAGAAAAGCCTGGTTTGGTCCAGAGAGGAAAGGAAAGGAAAGGAAGAAAGGATGCAAAAATCTGTGGAATGGTGAAAAGGGCCCGAGGTGAATATTTGTCAGCAGGCCTAAATTCACGGCCTGGTTCAGCTACTTCAGTAATTCACAGACTTCAGCTATGTGACCTAGAGTAAGCCATTGAACACCTCTAATCTGTCTCCTCATCTATAAAATGTGGAAAATAATAACTACCTCATCATGCTGTATTAAATGAGCTAACTTATATAAAATCTCTCTGTAGGGCTTCCCTGGTGGCGCAGTAGTTGAGAGTCCGCCTACCGATGCAGGGAACACGGGTTCGTGCCCCGGTCCGGGAAGATCCCACATGCCGCGGAGCGGCTGGGCCCGTGAGCCATGGCCGCTGAGCCTGCGCGTCCGGAGCCTGTGCTCCGCAACTGGAAAGGCCACAACAGTGAGAGGCCCGCGTATTGCAAAAAAAAAAAAAAAAAAAAATCTCTCTGTAAAAAGCTATACAAGTGTATGGCATCCTTATAAAAAAACAGGAAGCAGTGGGGGACTGGTGGCGGCACATTGCATTTTATGAGGTGTAATTGCAACAAGAAGAGGCTATAGGAGAAGGTGGGGAAAAAAGGGGTATATGGAAGCCAACTCATTTTCAGATACATAGCCCGGGCAAATTATTAATCAAGAACAGGAAAGACTTTAAATGACTAAACCATAAAATTTTCTAAGGTAGATGGATTCTGAGGTAATACTCATGAGGTAATTCCTCGTAGCCCTTTTAAGTGCTATTTCAATTACCCTCTCAACATCCCTGGAAAGTAGTTAGGGCTGATATTATTTTATCTAGTTGACAGAGAAGAAACTGAAGCACACTGAGGTTAGATAACTGTCCAGGGTCATACCACAAAATAGTGGTTAAATTGAGATTAGAACCCAGGCCATCAGATGCCCTATTCTATTTCTCACCACCAGGCCATGTACTACGGAGCTATGGAAGGTTAACTTATTTTCAAATAAACAGTCTAAGACCGCCTCCAGGGTAAAGCCACCCACCTTCAGACACTACTCTGTACAAGAAGAAGAGTCTCCAAACAGGTTAATTCTCAAAGGACATAATAAGCAAAATGACTGCTCCACATACCAACAGACTGAGATGTAATAACACGTTATCCAATGCCCCCTGGGGGGCCAGATCACCCTCAGGAAAAGCAGACAGCTAGAACTACACCTCCACACAGGACACCACCATCAGCTGACCTCAATCGGAAGTTCTCTGTTTAAAATCCTGATTCTAACACTTTCTATCCTTGTGAATTGAGGCATGTAACAACTTCTTGGAACCTCAGTTTGCTAATAAAATAACACTATATAAAGCACCTAGCACTGTCTGTCATGTAGTAGGTACACAGTAAATGTTAGTCCTAATCCCCATCCTTCCTAGCCTTGCTTGGCACATTTTGGGTGTTCCTGGGCTCAGAATTCTCCATCCAGGGGAGTGGGAGGAAGGGATCTTGATCATATCGGGTAATGTATGCCAGTCAAGCTGTATAGATGGTAAAGGTGCTTCTTAGCAAGGTAGATAATTCTCTTTCCAGCTAGATAGTTCTAAATCCACCCAATTTACTTCCTATAATCTTGTTATACCAAGAAGAAATTAGAATAGGTAGAAATTCTTCACAGCCAAACCTCCACAGAGCTAGGGTGAAGAAGAACAGAGGGGAACTTCCCTGGCAGTCCAGTGGTTAGGACTTTGCACTCCCACTGCAGGGGGCACGGGTTCGATCCCTGGTAGGGGAACTAAGATCCCGCATGGCCACATGGCACGTACAAGAAAAAAAAAAGAACAGAGGGATGCTTCCGAATTCCAAGATCCAGTCTATTGTTCACCCCAGCACCTTGGGAAAGAGGATAACCATCACAGCCTCAAGGGAGAAATCACCAAATTAATCAGCAGACTCAAAACAAGGATAAGCTTTGTAGCTCCCGTAGCATTGGCGGGGTGGGGGGGTGTGGCTTTGTAGAAGTAATTGCAGCCTCTCCTTATCTCTGGCCGTGTGTCTATGACCATCCTATCAAGATGGAACACACCAACAGTAGAGAGAGAAACAGCAGAGAGAGTGGTTATCTCTGTAGGACAGGTGAATGGAAATGGAAATGCTGCCCTGGAGGAACCAGGAGCTGTCTCTCAATTTTTAAAATGCAATTGACATTCCTCTAAGCTGATCCAGTGCCTACTGTTTAAAGCTATTTTCTGACTTACTTCCTACATAGGCAGAGTAAGCTGCCTATGTAAGACACCCTCAAAGGTATCATCTACTTGACTAGATCAAAATGAGATTATAGGAGCTGGCTTTTGTTTGTTTGTTTCTTAAACTTCCTATACGTATTCTGGATGACTTAGATTAATTTTTAAATGATCACAGATCCTTCAGTCCTTATCTCAATCTGAGGGTGCAATTTGGATCCAGGGGTGGGAGCAGGGAAGGAAAGGGGCAATCTTCTGCCACGACTGGGAAGCCAGGCTTTGGGAGTGGTCAGGAAGGCTGTCACACTATTTCTCTGACAAACTGGTTCAGAGCGGTTAGCCACCCAGGGAGTGGAGGAATTTATCATGAGAAGTGTGGGGAAGTTTCAAGAGGAAACAATTTACAGCTTAAACTGGTCTGTTTTCAATCTCATTGGGTCCATACCCTGACTGAGGAAACAGTTTTCTTTCCAGCTAAGTAGTTCTAAATCCACCTAATTTACCACCTATAATCTTGTACTAAGAAGAGTTTAGAATGGGTAGAAATTCTTCATGGCCAAACCTCTGTAGAGCTGGGATGAAGAAGGACAGAGGAATGCTTTAAAATTCCAACATTCAGCCCATTGTTCATCCCAGCATCCTGGAAGGTAGGCATTGACCAACAGTTGGAGAATCAGGATGAATGAGATAGTTTCCGGATTCCTAAGGAGCAGGCAGACTCCACAAACCTGAAAGGGCAGGGCAATGTAGAGGACTTTCAGTAACTAAGGAAGAGTCCATGTGAATAAGAAAATCATCCTGAGTTAAGACATTCTGGGTAGCCTCAGATTCTGGTACCTTTAGTAGTCATTCAGTAACTGCCTTTTGATTGGTTGATTAATGTGTAGAAACTAAGTGGGGAAGCAAACATTAAGTGGGATGAGAACAGGCCTCAACAGAGTTCCTACTCTTGCCTCGTAGGTCACTTCCAGGCTTCTGTGGCCTGCCCATGCAGAGTGAGCTGAGCATTTCTCACGTTTGCTCAATGAATGACCTCACAAAGTCAAGTTAGGCTAAGCAATATTACTACAGGTAGTTGGCTACTTCACTTCAAAATGAACCGTCATCCCAGTCTCCACACAAAATTTCATCCCTAGATAGGGGGGGGTCTCTCTGTAAGACATCTTCAGAGAAGGAGAAGCTATACCCTCCCCTAGCCACTCCCTTCTGTAGTCTTCCTCCCTGTGTTTTGTTCTGGGAGAACATGGGGAGGACAGTGACTTCTACTGGGAACCCTCAGAGTGAATCCATTTTATCCTCTTTGCCTCTCACCATTACCGTTCCCCAGCTCAGTCAAAGGAAGCAGAGAGTATAGGCCCTAAACAACTGGGTGAGGGTCTAGAATGAAGGAAGATTCTGGGGAGAAGCAGGCAGAAGGCCTTGACTGGTCCAAGAACCAGTGTGATGACCAGGCACTGCAGTGAACTGGCCAGAGTGGATTCTGCAGGCAATTTACCCATTCCTTGGGGAGCAGCCAGGCCACTGTCCTCCTCTGGCAGTGCCTGTCAGGCTGGCCAGGCCGGAGTGCAAGATTAACCCGCAGAGAGCAGGCAGAAGGAGGTCGGGGAGTTGAACAGCCACTGGACAGAGAGGAGCAGAGCTTGAAGGGGAGAACAGGAGAAGGCTGCTGCTGTCAGAGCACCGACTGGAAAGAGGTTTGGAGTGGTGTCTGAGAGCCAGTGGTGGTGATGAGAGAATGGAAGTAGAAGTAGCATGGGGTGAAATGGGGGCAAGGACAGAGAAGACTCTATGAGGAAGGGCTAGGGGAAGGCACGGGGATGGAAGTACTTGCTGGACTGAGAGCAAGGATTAAGCCATATAGGGGGGCAGGCTTGTGAGGACAAGGCAGGGCTGGTAAATGGGGTGTGGGGCAGTACTTGGGAGATAGAAAGGGGCTTGGGGCTGAGCAGGGGCTGGGGATAGGACAGATGCTTGAAGGTAGTTCAGTACTGGGAAACAGAGAAGTAGAGAACATAGCCTTTGCGAGGGGGCAGGGGCTGCCGGAAACATATCAGAAGTTGGGTGTGTAGATGCTTGGAGGACAATAAAGGGCCAAGGGAAAGGACCTTGTGGGGGACAGGGTCTCGAGGAAGGCAGGGCGGGAGGGCTGCACTGCGGGAGCGGAAGAGCTAGAAAGACTGATAAAGAGAAAAGGCGACGGTGCGTGGAGATGGGACTCAGGACTTTTGTCACCACAGGGCTTGGACCCCAGCCTCATGCCCATCCTCCCAGACATTGTAGCACATACCGCCACCTGTGAGCTGGAGCAGGAGAAGATGCGCTTCATGGCCGGGGCCGGGGCCACGGGGGGACGGGGACGCGCGGAGAGCAGGGTCACAGGTTCCTGAACCCACCGGACTCTTCTGCCGCTGTGTAAGAGAGCTGTCAAAAGCAAACCGGGACCCGCCCCAGGACCCACCCCATTCAATCAGAGGCAAGAATCCGAGGGCTGGGCTTAAAACTCCGCCCCTGGCCCAGCCGCACTCCGCCGTTGCGGAGGCAAAACTCCTGCAGTCTCCGCCTGGGCTTGGTCTCAAACCTCACCCTTCCAAACCGAACCCGCCCCCAGCTCCGACCTGCTCTATCGCAAAAGGGACCCCAAGTCCCCAGACCCGGGCTCCGGCTAAAACTCCTCCCCCTACCCCGCCCCGCCCCTCCCCGCCGTTCCAGGCTGCGGCTCCACCCCAAGCCCCGTCTCAGCCCCGCCCCCCGGAGCGCAGCCGCGGGAGTCTCCGGGTGTGCAGGCCTCTTAGCAACTGTCGCATTTAACAACTGGTGACGACGATTTGATTATATCCAGAGACGTTTGCCAACTTAGTTACCTCTGCTTCCTCCCCCCATTCCACGGCCAAAAACCCAGGCACAAAGAAGGATTTGAAGAGAGCAGTCTGGAAACGGGAGGAGATTGTAGTGCCGAGCGAAGGACTGAGCGTGGATGATGCACGACCCACCGCAACGTGAAGAAAGGGGACCAGGCCTAATATCCCAACGCACCTCTACGTTAGAAAAGGGCACAGGGAGAGGAGCGATTTTTTTTTATTCTAAGCATTCCCTTCCACAAAAATACTCCCAAAACTGCCTTCACTATTTCCACTGCCCTTTAAATTCAGATTCTCAGCAATTCGTGCTTGAACAGTCAGTCTACCCGTCTCTCTTTTCTCCTCCCTTCAGCCAGAGAGAGCACACTCAAATGCATATGAAAGCCTACAGGAAAGTTCAGAGTTCTTAACGTGGTTTACTAGGCTCATCAGGAGCTGCACTCTGCCTGTTCAAGTCTCATCTCTCACTACTTTCATAAACAGTCTAATGCTCAGGCTGCTCTAATCGACTACAATTCCCTTCCCGACTGGTGATTAATCCTCCCTGGAATGCCTCCTCTCACACTTGGTGGCCCCTCAAGACTTTTTTTTTTCTGTAAACTTTTAAAATCCCTCCAACCTCACCTAAAAAAGTGTGCCTCTTGTGTGCAACACATTTCTAATACTGATATGTCGTCTAGCAGCCAGCTCTCTGTATTTTCCATTATATGTTTACATGTTTGTTTCCCCTACTAGACTGGGCTCTTTGATGGTAGGAGTTGCATTTTATATTATTCAAATTGCCTAGCACATATTAGGTGCTTAATGTCTGATGAGTGAATGAACAAAAGAATGAATAAAGGAACAAAGGAGCAACGATGAGAAGAAAGCAACACCTGTGTGTCTGAGGAGAGCCTGGTGTTTCTACAGTGGCTTCTCAAACTGGCTCTGCTTCAAAGGAAGAAAGAGGTTAACAGGCTTTTTGAAGAATAGGTTGGGGTTAGAGAAAGTCCCATTCTGGCGCTGAGGAATAGAGAAGAGAGGGATCTCTAGGTGGAGAAAAATATTAAAAGTACTGTTTTAATCATGTGGAGAGAGAATTAGATGAACCAGTCCTCAAGGATATCCATCTTCCTTTGCAGGCTGACTGGGGAAAAAGAGGGGAAATCTGTCAACATAACCATGGCCGCAGTCCTTGCCCCAGAAACAAGTGTGCTGCATAAATGTTGATCAAACTATAGCCTATATGAATTGTACTAAGGGCCACCATGGATCCTCCTGCCACAAAATAACTCACCAGCTTGGCACAGAATGGTTGTCCCAGCCTAATAGGCCAGGTAACTATAACAATAGTTACCATTTATTAAGTACTTACTATATGTTTACTTTACTTGAATCATCTCATTCAGTCCTCACAACCCTAATAAGTTTAAAGTCAAGAAAGTCAAGACATTGAGAAGTTAAATCTGTTCAAGGTCAAGCAGGATTTAAGTGGTAGAGCTTAGATTTAAACCCAAGTCTGTCTTCATTCTTAACCACTGCTCTACACAGCCTTTTATCTGAGCCTCAGGGTAGTTATGACTTGCCCAAAGCCACTTAGCTCATAAATGGCAGACCTGGGATTTCAGTGTAGGCCTATGTGTTTACCAAACCTACACATTTTACACTCTACGCTCACTTAAGTAGGTGAGAATTGCAGGAGGCTAGAGTACATCTCCAGTGGGAGAGTCACAGAAAATATTTCAAATACTTCATAACCTTGCCTTCCAGGGACTCAATTGTAAAATTGAGTCTCAAGGTAAACCGAGACTCCACCTCTCACTGTTTGTGAGCAGTCTATATCCCAGGGAACTCAAATAGAGCCAGAAGTCATTTGACACTGAATTTTATTTGTTCTGACCATCTGATATACTGTCTTCCCTGCTAGGAAACAGAGACAATGCTGTCTGCAAAAGGCCAGAGGCATGCCAAAATAAACACTGTGACCAGATCTCAAGAACAGCCCTGGAGGACAGAGTCGGTGGCGGCTAGTCAACTGCCCAATCGGGTCCCCTCTCTTCTCAGCTTTAAATGGGTGCTGATTCTTCAAATGGCTGTCAGAGCTGCCCTCTGGAGACCAGTAACTAACTTTGGTGTCCAAAGTCTTGATTACAGAGAACTGTATGTTACCCAGTTGTCAATGAGAATCCAATTCTCTTTACTGGCCATGACCAAAAAATGGGAGTCAGGTGGTGGGGTGGTCCAGAGATAGAAACTAACTTGAGAATATCCAGTAAACATCAAGCAAGGGCTGTCCAACTGATTCTACCAGAGAAGCCCTACCAGGTATGACTGGAGATGCCCCAGAAACATTTCCTAGGAGCTATTTGTGCTACATAAACAGTTCCAAGTAAGTAAGGGCTTGCTTCCCAGAGACCTCTTGCCACCTACTTCGGCTTCTTCCTTAATTCAGACCCCATGGGGCTGCTGCTTCCCAAATCTAGTAAGGTGAAAGGGTTTCCCACCATCAAGCAATCCTCTCCCTTCTCTCTAGTTTCTATAAGGAGGCTCCAAGGAGGCTCATGAGTGTGTGAGGCCTGAGAGAAGAGAAGACTGCCTAGGGTGTCCAGTCTTCTCTGTTATTCCAGCTCTAGCCACGTGGGGGCCCCTGGCTCCAGAGAATCGGGCACCCAGCTCTGGCTTTGCTCCCAGGGAAGGCTGGAGAGTTGGGAAACCCTTGCCCAGCAGGCCTGGGGCAGCTCCGTTTCACCAGCACCTGAGGGCGGGCGAGTGCACCACGAAAGTCTCAGGTTTCAGGGGGATGGCAGTTGCCTGTCTAAAGGCTTCTCTGTTCCTTGGAATTGTACAGAATGTCTCTTGTGGCTTTTCCTCCTCCCTCCTTTTTTCCTGTTGACTCTCCCCATCCGGCCCTCTGAATCACCAGACTCCACAGGAAAGCAGCAGATGTTGACTTTACTTCGTTCAAGCCAACGTCAGCTCTCTCCCCTGGAGTGGGGAGAAGGCAGGAAGGTGAGAGGTGGAAAATGGAGGAAGATAACCCTCGTCCTTTCCAAATTGTGAGGGAGCATGTAGAGGGAAACTGAAAGAAGTCAGGGACCTAGGCAAAAGATTCTTGATTCCTGGGGATGGGGAAAAAAGGGCCCTACACTAAGGCCCCAGTGTTGGCTCTGGAACCAGGATGGTAAGGAGGGAAGCACAGGGTGGGAGTGTTTAGTGCCAGCCCTTCTTGTCTGAGGTAAGGCCTCATCTCTTGCCAGCAGCATCCTCATGACTCAAAGGTCAAATCAGGCTGCAGGTCTGGGGAGATAGTCCAGAGGCTTCTTCTTGTCCCGTCTGAGCCCCCAAACCTCTGCTGTTATGCAAGTCTTTTGGAGAAGCTGCCAGGGAGGACTTTCTAGGGCTTTATTCTACATTCATTGCTCCAATTTCTCCTCTCTTTTTTTCTTCCTCGGGGATTTTCTTACGGGCAAAGAAGCCAAGCTGTAGGGAAAGAGATAAGAGTCATCACCAAATGCCCTGCCTGGGGACCCGGCCAACAGCCCTCAGATGTATCTGAAGTCTTCAATTTTGTTCTGCTTCCAAAACTGAGATTCAAATTTATTTTATTTGGCTTAGTTTAATTCAGCCAACATTTGTGGAAGACAGTGAAGGAAATCTGGGCATGACACCCACAGCCTGCTTAGCTGCCCAGCACAAATCCAGTCCTCCCGGCTATAAACAAGGGTTCCTTAATACACGAGCACCACGCCCCGTACTCCCCACGACAGCAGTGCTTACCTTCCAAAGGCAGAAGACAAGGAGAGCAAGCAGAAGCAGCCCCCCCAGGACGCTGCCAATGAGGGTCCACAGGGAGATGAGGACAGGGCGGGACTGAATCACCTCCAGGAGGCTCTGCATAGGAAGAAGAGTTGTTTTTTATTTGCGCCCTTTCGCCCAGCTAGCCTCACCCCACATTGTAGCAAAGCCAGCCACAAAACAGAAGACGAAAAGGAAAGAGACTGAGGTACGAATGGAGGCAGTGGGACCCCACCCTTCTGATTTATCACTTCTGACTGCCTGACGGCTGCCTAATGAAGACACCTCTGTTCTGAAAAAGCTCACAGGTGCCCTTAGGCCACTGCCACCCTTACTAGTTCCACAGCTCTCAGACCCAGTCTCCAGCCCCACCTCACTCCAACGGGAGGCTTCAGTCAGCTGTAGGACACTGCCCTCCTCAGTTCCCAGCTCGAAGGTGCTGACCACTGTCAGAGACTTGAATTTGGCCTGTGAATGGAGAGACATTTAAAGTGAGCCATCATCTGAATTGGGAGATTGGGATTGACTAATATATGTATAAAATGGAGAACTGATAAGAATCTGCTGTATAAAAAAATAAATAAAATAAAATTCAAAAAAAATAAAGTGAGCCATCATCAGGTGATAAGGCTCTCAGAACCCTAATGGCAAAGATAAGGCTGAGGGGCACAACTTCCAGGACGTTCAAAACCAGAGGAAAAGGTTGGAGACCGATGGGGAAAGAAAAGAAGGGTAACAGATGGAAAGCCTATGGCCCTTCATGTACTCTGTTTGCTCTACCTGAAATGCATTCAACTCCTCTTTCTTTGGCTAACTCCTACCCTTCCTTTAGATGTCATCCCCTCTGGGAAGCAGGGAAGTGTTCCTTCCTAACCCCCATCACCCTGGATCAGGTTATAATATTCTGTTTACTTCTCTGTCTTTCACCTCTGAACTCTAAGATCCTTGAGGTCAAGGGTTGTGTTAGTAATTTATGTGTCCCTAGTGCCTAGCACAGTTTCTCAATCAATCTTTGTTAAAAGAATAAATAAATGAATGAAAAAATGATACCAAAGAGAGATAGAGAACCAGACTTAGGGAAGGATGGCCTGTCAGACTTCACTTCCCCTGAAAGATGCCTACATCCCAGGGATCTTGTGTAATTCAAAGTATACGGAACACGGGAAGGCACAATATAAACCCCTAGTACTAAACAGCTGTTATAATTAAGAGGTCATTTCCCTTCTCAGGAACTCACACGACTCCTGACTGCCTATCATATTAGGTTCGATTTCATCTTCCCGGCTTTAAAGAACTTTCATAATCTAGATCTCTTTCACTATACAATATCACTTCCTACTACCCTCCATGCTTACCCTGCATGTAATATCAACTATTTACTCATTCATTTAATAAAAATGTATTAAATCACTACAATGAGTTAGGCATGGTGCTAAATGTTGGGGATATTCTCCTCAGTGTCTACCTAATAGAGGGCTTTTTATATAGCAGGCATTTGATGGGTTGATTGAATTTAGGTATCCTGTAAATGTTGGTTGATTATTGATATAACACTAAGAGATGATAAATGGAGGAAAATACAAGAATAGTAACTAGCTTCTAGTGAGTTCATCTCATTATTCACTTAGTCTTTACAACAATCCCATGAAGTAGGTTTTTCTTCCCCATTTTAGAGATGAGGAGAAAGAAACTTAGAAAAATGAAATAACTTTGTGAGTAGGAGGCAAAGCTCAAACTTGAACACGAGTCTGTCTACCGGAAAAGGCTATGCTAAAGTCCCAGATAGGAGCAGCAAGGGAAAGCAGTGGAAAAGGAAAAGCTTACCCTTCGGAAAAATTCATTGTGAACCAGCCTCAGTAGTCCAACAGAGACCTCAGTCCCCTTTGCCAGTCGCCCAAGGTGGCACCTCATGACCTGACACCGGGAATTGTTCCCATTCTACCAGAAGAGAGAGACAGATCAGGACACTGGGGTGGAAATATCCCTCACTCCCCACTCTACTCTCCAGCCCAAGGCTCCAAACTCTACTGCTCCCCCCTGCATTCCCAACTCTGGACACCTTCTTCACCCTCTTGTGACTCATACCAGCCAGCTTGTGTGCTGAAGCTCCTCTGGATGCACAGGGGGCTCTGGGGGCTCAGTCAGGTTCTGCACTGTGCAGCTTGCCTAGAGGAAGATCCAACTTGAGGGACCCTCTTGATGGTGAGGGGCCGGCCACTCCAGGCTGAGCAGGAACACACCACCCACACTCTTGTAGTTCTTCCCTGGGTGATCCCTTTCTTTCATCTCATAGAAGCTACATATGTGAAAGAAAGGCGCCCCCAGGGAGGGAGGAGCCCGGAGAGCAGTGACCCAGGACGCTGGGAGCTGGGTGAGTCCACCAAATCAAGATGGCAGGGTTCCATACGCCCCTAGCCCAGACTCACATTGTTAGTGATGACTTGAGACAGTGACAGGAAGTAATTGCCCCCGTGGGCCACAGCTGGAAGGAGGGCTGAGATGATGAGGCCACTGACCACATAGCAGCCAAGGTTCTGAACCTAAAAGGAGGATTGGAAATGGGAAGAGGTGAGAGACAGAGAAAGACCCTTCCTCATCTGTTCCCCTTTACCCTGGATACCACTGAAATCTAAGAGAGACTCCTCCCATGCTTTTCCCAGGAACTCCTCCCCCTCCCTCTGCTTATGCCAAGGTCCCTCCAGCTTCTCACCCTAAGAGTGGTTTTGAATTCAGGGCCAGGGCCCACTGGGAGGGTCCCATATGGGTGAACCTCATAGCGGTGCAGAGTGGACTCACTGCGTGGACACCAAGTCAGGAAGCACATGGTCACAGCCGTGACACAGACACAGGGGCACATGATCAGCACACAGACATGGATTCAGGGAAGGTAGGGCCAGCACATGGATAAAGAGATGGGGGTACATAGAGAAGATAGAAATGAGACATGACATAGACTTGGTACAAACTTTATGGCCACACCCCATATCCCATCACACCAGCTCCAACCCCCAGGGCCCAGCAAAGCCCTACAACTAGGATGCATAGGTATACCTATACCTAAGAAAGAAAGATGCTTAAGAGAAGCTTCAGCCTGAGTGGGACTGAGGGCAAAAAGATAGAGCAGCCCTAAGGGTTTGGTGTTTGGGAACACTGAAGCACATGGAGGGAGAGGGGGGAAACATAAAGAGTATGAGTCTGGGGTCAGAATGGGGTCTCAGTGGGGAGCTGAGCCATACCTAGAGAATAGGAGGTGAGGCTCATACTGGATGTAGGCTGAGGTCTGGGCTGTGTTATCATGAAGCGTGCCATTTCTCTCCAGGCTATTGCTGTAGGGTCAGGGGGAGAGGCTCGCATCCCAGCCCTGTCTCAGACACCCCTCTCTAGAGTAAAGGAGTCACGCTGTTTCCACCCCTGCTCCCACCCACACACCACCACCACCAAGACCCAACAGGAGAGGCCTGGGAGGAAATGCCCATTGTTCTCACCTGCTGGCAGTCAGCCTCACAAGGACCTGGCTCAGGAGGAAGGAGCAGCTAAACTCAAACTCTAGCAGAAAGGTCACCTGGGGGAGAGGGACATGGTAGATTTCTCCTCATGGGACAACTACAGAGGAACAGGAGCCCTTGTGTGCCTCCTTTCCTAAACTCCCAGGCCCCGCAGATTCCAGCCCCTGATCTCTCAGAGGCCCTTTCTCATCCTGGGCCCCAACTCACCTTGGCTCCAGCCTGGAAGACAGGATGCCCCACGCTGCAGAGGCGGGCATGAGGGGAAGGGGCTGCACACTCCACCTTCGCTGGCCCGTACCCCTGAGAGCAGAGGAAGGGGGGTGGAGGCTAGGGTGGGGCTGCAACCGCCCTCCTGCCTGCAACTTCTAAACACAGCCTTTCCCTAGGGCCCCTCACAGACAATACCCCAATCGTCCTCCTCCTTCCCTGACTCCTCCCAAATTCCCTCCCCTAAGGGCACCTGAGGAATAAAACTGGACAGGTGAAGGTTTCTGGAGAAGCTGAGACTCAGGCTAGTGTTGTAGGCATTTTCCTTCCTGTTCTCCAGAGTTGCTGACACCAGCACTTTCCGTCGACCACCTCGAACCACGAATGGGTCCTTCCTAGGAGTCATGGATAAAAGAGAGCCCAGAGTTGAAGGAGTGCCAGAAGCCTCGCTTCTGTCTTCCTGGGCAAGAAACAACCCTCAGTCTCCCTTCAAGTCCCTTCTGATCTGTCTCGGGTCACCCCCATTTGGCCAGTTCATGTCCATCCCACCTGGAGCCTCTGATGTCCATATTAGCTCGAAGTACCAGATCTGTGACACATTCATTGTCAGGGCCACAGTCCTTCGAGAAGGGGACCTAGAGGAGAGAGAAGGGGCTGAGGGCTGAGAGGAAGGCGTGGGAGAAAGGAATGGGATTGAGGGAAAAGTGAAAAGAGTGGGTGCCCAAGTTAGATTTCACTGTGATCTCATGTCTCCTCCCTCCCCTTTCTCTTGAATTCACTGAGAAGGGCAGTGTTGGGACCCAGGGCAGGGCAGGGCTTGGCACTTCTGACCAGCTTTCGTATGGAGGTGGGTGAGCCCTCATCCAGCACAGGCCCTGGCTTTGTGGTGTTGTCCAAAGCAAAGGTCACAGTCAAGGCCACTGGCCGGAGGTAATCTGATGTATCCTGAGAGAAACCAGAGTCAAGGATCATGGGGAGCCAGGATTAGGGATACCACCCAGGAATCCTAGCAGAATGTGATAATTATGGCGATATTTACTGAGCACTTTCTGCGTGCTGGGCACTGTCCTAAGGTTTTATCAATACTATTACATTTAATTCTAAGACAGCTAACTCCTATTTTGTAGTTGTTATTATTATCCCCCCTTTTCAGGCAAGGAAACTAAGGTTTGCAGGTTATATGACTTGCCAGAATTCACAGGTGGTAAATGGCAGAGCAGGACTCAAACCCAGATCAGCCTGACTCCACAGTCTGATCTTTCTCACTTTCCTGACTCTGGCTTTCTTGCCGATCCAGCAGAAAGTCCTCCCTCTGATCCAGCCTTCTTCTCACTCCCAGGCCCTGATGCAAAGCAGTTCCTGCCCCCTCCTCACCAGCACATGGAAGTGCAACGGCTCACAAGTGAGAGTCCCCACACTGAGCCGGAGCCGCCTACGGGACAGCCTCTGGCCAGAGCCGTCAAACGCTGCACGGGCCCCAGCTGTCCACTCATCCAGCGATGCTGTGAACCGCACATCTGAATGGGGCAGGCAAGAGTGCAGGTGGAGAGGGGTCCCAAGACCATGGCAGGCAAGGGGTTGAGAGCTGCCTAGCATGCACGCTAGTCACTCACGGAATTGGCGATCCCAGCGGCCGGGAGTGCGGGAGGTCACTTGGAAGCAAAGGGCTGCGGATAGGCAGGCTGCCTCCTGGCTGCGTCGCTTGCAGTCCCTCTGAACCACACTGATGGCCGACGGGGTCACATCCAGTGAAGGGGCCAGGTGAACAATGGGCCGGGAGCTGGGAACAGGATGGGAAAGAAAGTCTAACAGAGGGAAGAAAGCCCTTTGAGAAAGGCAGTCCCCAGTGTTTGCCTCCCTGAGGTCAAAGGAAAGAATAAGGAGCTAGGGGACACATGTGTCCGCCTCCCCGGAACCTTCTGACAGAAGTAAGATAATAGCTAACATTTTTTAAAATTAATTAATTTTTATTTTTGGCTGCCTGGGTCTTCGCTGATGCGTGTGGGCTTTCTCTCTAGCTGCGGCGAGCAGGGGCTACTCTTGGCCTTGGTGCATGGGCTTCTCACTGCGGTGGCCTCTCCCGTTGCGGAGCATGGGCTCTAGGTGTGTGGGTTTCAGTAGTTGTGGTACGCGGGCTCAGTAGTTGTGGCGCACGGGCTTAGTTGCTCCGCGGCATGTGGGATCTTCCCAGACCAGGGCTTGAACCCGTGTCCCCTGCGTTGGCAGGCGGATTCTTAACCACTGCACCACCAGGAGAGTCCCAATAGCTAACATTTAATCAGCATTTGCCGTGTGCTAGGCACTGTGTTTAGATCTTTTCACAGATTATCGTGTTTAATCCTCACAACAAACCTCTAAGGCAGGTACGATTATTATTCCCATTTTATAAACTAGGAAATGGAGGCACAGAGTAAGTTGATCAAGAAAGCCAAATGTAACTTTGTGACTCCAAAGCCCTTGCTTTTAACAGCTATGCCGTGCTGTCTACTGCTACCTGAGCTGGGGCCGCTCACCTGAGCAGGATGGCTGCCCCTTGGGCACCCACAGCAACATCTACCAGGTCATCTCCATCCAGATCTAACCGGCCATCCACACTTCGGCCAAAGTAGCTGAGGGCATGTGGCATGGAGACAGCAGCAATCCGCTGAGAGGGAGAGAGGAGACACTGAGCAGAGACTCACACAACTGGTTTCCCAGGCCTCCCACCTGGCTTTTTCTAATTCTCCCCTCAGGCATGAGAGAAACTTGCCTGTGTTCAGGAGTCCCTAGTACAGCAACATGTTTCCTACCCCACCGCCTCACCTTTTTGGCTACTGATACAAAAGGCACTTGTTCAGTTTGGGTCTCAAGCCCAGGGGAGCAATGATAACCAAAGGGGGCACCTCCTTTCCCCTTCCTCCCACCATGCCCCTGCCTCGTTGGGGCACTCCTGACCTGGGCAGGATGGGGCTTGACTCCACTCTGGGTCCCGTGATAGAGGTACAGTGCTCCACGGTGCCCATCCTCCAGGGGCGCTCCCATAGCCACATCAGCAAAACCATCTTGGTTCAGATCAGGAAGGGCAGCCATGGCAAAGCCAAATCGAGCATCCTGTGGGGGTTCTGGCTGAAGTGTTCCCTGGAGCGTCAGCAAGGACTGCTGGTGGAGGTGAGGAGAAGACAGAAGATGCTGATTTGACAGTCCCAACCACTCGGCCAGCCCTCAAATGTGTGTGCCTTCCCTCACTCCCTTTTCCCCCCAGAGACGAGCTCTAGGGTATCCCAGCAAATCTCACCTGGCCCACCAGATACACATAAACACGTCCTGTCTCCTTGTTCTGGGGCCCCAGGAACATGGGGGCAGCCACAAGCAAGACATCAGTTGTTCCATCCCCATCCATATCCAATGGGCAGAGCTCACTGCCAAAGTACGAGCCAATCTGGAGAACGGTGGGTAGTGGTGACCCCAGAGGAAAGGGAAGGCAAGATTATGGACAAGTGGGAAGCACCTGCCAATCTGGTCCTCACATCCCTGACAGACTCTGCCAACCAGAATTCAACACAGACTTTTAAGGCCCCTCTCTTGTCCCTTCACTCTCTTCCCCCACAGCCTGAAGGTCCCTCAGGAGCCAAGGGTCTCACCCTCCCTTGGATGCCCTACCTGCTCTCCCTGGAGGCTCTGGGCGACCCTCACAGCCCCATCTTTCTTAAGCTGGAAGGCGATGACCTTTCCTCGATGTCTAAACCGAGGAGCTCCTGAAAGAAAGAGGCGGCGTCCACCCCGCAAAAGCATGGAGGAAACAGAGTAACCTAGAAGTGGACAAGGAATCGGGGGTGAAAGGGAAAGAAGATGGGGTCAGAGTAGGAGGTTTCCCTAAAGGCACAGAAGGGGGTCCCAAAGGAAGGTAGCAGGAGATCAGTGAGAAACTGCATGAGTTAAGAGTGAGCACCTTATACCCTCCATCCCACACCCCACTGAGGAAGCATTATTTTCCCCCTCCACCGTCTAATCCTTTGCAGCTCTCTGCTACTCACCCAGGTAGGCTGCATGGTTCTGCAATGCAGGGGGGAACTCATCTTCCAGGGCCGTCCGTGGCGGGAAGAGGCGGCGACCTCCTTCAAGCCATAACACTGAGCCCCCCCAGTCATAAGCCCCTACCATCCCGAAGAGAATCCCATCCTGTAGGGCAGAACCAGATGGGGTCGCTGAAAAGACAGTGGGGAATAAGAAGAAAAAGCTCTCCAGGAGTGAGAGGGTCACTGAGGGCATGCTGGGGTCAGTTGGTGAGGTATGGGAAGGTCAGCATGGACACTGGTTAAAGGAGGAATCTAGAAGAGCCCTGGGGTTGAAGCTGTCTGAGTTAGAGGCTGGAAGGAGTCAGACGTTGAGAGGGGTCAGAGTCTGTCCAACCTTTAGCCGATGAGTAGAGAAACCAATCTGAGACATTTCCAGCCCAAAGGAGCTTTCATTTTCTCCGTGGGACCCTTGAGTGTGAGAAAACATCATGAGGCAATATAAGGGAAGACAGTTTCCCCTTTGACCTTCTGAACTTATTCCAGAAGCCCACCTATACCCCAGAACTCCCCCTACCCTGTCCTCTGTTTCTCCAGGGTTATCATTACCCTCAAGGCCAAAAATCCGGTCCCCTAATGCATCCACAATGTCAGTCAGTGCTGCTTCATCTGTGACATTGAAGAAGAATCTCTCATCTGGATCACTGGCAATAGCTCTGATTTCCCGCAGGAAAGAGCTGGGGTCTCGCTGCCGCCGGAGGTAGTGACCAAGGACCTGGGGTCAGGAGATAAAGGTGGGGTCTGCTGGCTGTGTGCTGTGAGACGGTAGAGCTGTACAGGACACAGCCAACTAAAGAGAAGAAAGAGAATATGGCTGATGTCTGGGAAGTGGTCAATGCCCGTCTTCCTTAAGTTCCCAGTCCTCAGTGTCACCCTCCCCAATCCCTTCTATCCTTCCAGATCCAGAGCTGTTCTCACCGCAATCCCATAGCGTGTCACTCTTCCAGCTTCACAGGCCTTTAGTGCTGTAGGAAGTTCCTCTCCATCATGTGACTCTCCATCAGTGACAACCACCAGTAGCCTGGCAGCCTCTGGTCGGCCCCCACGGGACTGACTGAATCCTTCTGTGCTGAGAAGAGAGAGAAAGGAGTGAGGTGTGATCAGATGTGTGCAGATAAATACACATACACACAGTACTTAACGCTGTCGGCAGTTCACTGAGGCCAGGCCTCTTGCCTTTTAGCCCATCTCCCCAGCTGTCTAGCATAGAGACTGGCACACAGTAAGAGCTCAAATATCTGAATGTCATAGAACATATAGAGCAGCATATCATCAATGCAAGTAAGTATAAAATCCATTCACTCATAGATTCATTCAGCAAATATTGTATTTAGGAGGACAAATATTAAGGGAACGTAGAATAAAGGAGAATGGTCAGGTCAGGGGAGTCTTCCCAGAGATAAGTTTTGTCACGTTTGGAAAATGGGCTAGGACATGAGTGATGGAAAATCCGAGGGCCAAGAGAAAAGTGGGAGTGGAGGTATATAGGCAGAGAGAATTCTGTCTGCAGAGATAAATAAAGCAGAAACATGGAGAGACACAGACACAGACAATTTGTAGAAATGCAATGAGTGCGATGACAGCCAATTTAACCTTCCCCCACCTACATTAGTGTGCAAACAAAGATAAGCTGGCAAGACGTCTTGGGATGTACACAGTGCACTCCAAAGCCTCCCCTAACCCTTCTGGCTTCCCACACCCCCCTTCCCAGTGCCTCACCAGGCCATCATTATTGCTTGAGCAGTCTTTGTTTCTCGTCCCTCCCGCCGGCTCAGGTTCCTTGCTGCTCTCACCACTTCTTCTTTGGTTCGGAAATCTCCCAGGGACCACTCATGTACAGAGCTCTCCCCATACTGTACCAGTCCCACCTGAGTATAAAGTGTGCACTCTAATGGAGTGTGTGTATGGGGGTGGGGAGTGGAGAAGGTACGCGAGAGAGGGGAGACGAGCACCTGGATACTACTGAAGATGCTACCTGCATTTACCTCCTCTCTCCCTGTCTCTCCCCCTCCAAGCCCATCCATGTTGCCTTCTCTTACCTGTATCTGCTCCGGGTCAATAAATAATCTCCCTACTAGTCTTCGCAGGAAGGTCTGAACTTCAGACCAGGGGTAGATGCTGTTGGAGCCATCCAACACAATGACGACATCCATGTATGTGGGGCAGCCTAGGAGGAGGGGTATGGTGATGGGGAACCGAGGGGTAAAGGACATTGGGCATGGGGGCAACAAGGGAAGAGGTCACAGGTGGGCACATTTAATTCAAACATTTATTGGGCACTTCTTACATATAAGGAAGGTAGTGTGCCAGGTCCTGGGTAAATATAAAAATGAATAAAAGAGAAGATGGGCATATATACAATTGACTAAAAAAACAAAGAAGGAATCCAGCACTAGTCGAAACATAGCACCACTCTGTGATGTGAAAGAAAAAAAGAGGGTCAGTCCTGATGGTGGAGAATCAAAGGAGGCAGCGACTGAGAAGATACTGAAGACTGGAGATGTTTGAGGAGAGGAGACTAAACAGGAAGGCATTTGGGTGGAGAACACTTTAAACAAAAAGAGATGGAGGTATAAAAATAGATGACACACAGGAGAATGGTGAGGTGAAGGCTATAGCCAAGGTGCAGGGTATGAAGGGATATAGTGAGAGTTGAGTTTTTGAAGTTGATTAAATCAGTTCATGGAGTCTTGACGACCTGGTAAAGAGTCTGAATTCTCATCTGTTAGGAAACATGGAGCTTTTGCGGACATGTTAGGTAGCAGTGAGGATAAGCCATGCAGTTCCCCTGTCAAGCATCATACCCTGTGGCCCCATCTTTTTCCCACCCTGCACCCAGTTCTAGGGACTGGGTCCTCAGGCCCTTCTCCTGGCTCACGTTGTACAGTGGGTGCCAGGCTTCCCTGGGGCCGGAACGAAGCATCTACACGGGCACATATCCCAGAACTGAAGACAGATGAGCCACAAGCACGAGACCAGAGAGGGGCACAAGCCTGGGGATGGGTAGAGGAAACAGTTACTCCCAGGCTTGGGAGGGCACCCTCAGAACATGCTCTTTGTCAAAAGAGGCATTGAGACCACTCCCCAAGACCCCCCTCCTTGCTTTCTAGGGTTTTTAACTCCTTGACCCCTCCACATAGACCAGTTTCCCTTATCATATCGCCCTTTTCTCTACCACAAACCTTCAGAGACCCCGCCACCACCCTTTCCTTAGCTTACCATGAATCCCCCATCACCAGCTGTCTCCAGGAGAGACATCCCCAGGTGCATATTCACAGCAGGACGAGATGAATTTCCTAGTGGATAGTCACCTGGTTGGAGTGGAGTGGAAGAGCATGAGATCATGGGGTCACAGATGGGGTGATTGAGTTCAGGGTGATTTTGGAAGAGGATGAGAAGAGGTCCGGATCAAGTCAGGAAGAGGAGTACGTGGGATATGGAGGTAAAGAAGTAAGGTGTGATATCACTCATATGTGGAATCTAATTTTTTTTAATGTTATCTATGAACTTATTTACCAAACAGAAACAGACTCACAGATTTTGAAAACAAACTTACGGCTACCGAAGGGGAAACATGGAGGGGGGAGGGATAAATTAGGAGCTTGGGATTAACATACACACACTACTATATATAAAATAGATAATCAACAAGGACCTACTGTATAGCACAGGGAACTCTACTCAGTATTCTATAATAACCTATATGGGAAAAGAATCTGAAAAAGAATGAATATATGTATATGTATAACTGAATCACTTTGCTGTACACCTGAAACTAACACAACATTGTAAATCAACTATGCTCCAAAAAAATTAAAAAAAAAAAAGTGAGGTGTAAGGGGTCAAAGCTACTAGTGTATCAAGGTTAGGGGTTAGGAGTGGAAGAGTGAGGAGTCTTCTTACCCAAGTGGCCCTTGGCACATGGGGCATTGTGGGAGCCCCCTACAGGGCAGCGATAAACATCCCCCCTTCGGTCACCTGAAGGCCCATCCCAGGGGGCACCCACCAACATCCTGGGAGGAGGAAATGAATACAAGCATAGCGTAAATATGACACTTGAGATAGGCCAGAGGGAAAGGGCATGGTGACGGCAAGTCTAGAGCCCCAGCCATTTCCAAAGAACCAGATTAGTTTATATTTCCATCTACCTTGCCTCCCCTTTAACAGCTCTATCACAGTCCCAATCCCACGGCCCTCTGGTTTTCTCCTCACCATCGGCGTCCACCCCCAACATGTTGTAAGACACTGTATCCAAATTCAGCCTCCGGTGGCCCTGGAAATAGGCGTGGGTGGTGCACGTCCAGGTTAAAGGGGGAGCAGAGACCTGGGGGCCCAGGATCATAAGGTTAGCAGGAATCAGCCAGAGAACCTAATGAATGCCCAGAGGTACAGCCAGAGAGAAACCGTGAAGGGAACTTTTTGATCTCAGCCTATCTCCCTTCTTTTTACTCATAAGCTGCCCTGGACTCTGCGAATGTCATCTACTCCAAGCAAGGATGATTTTCCTCCTGTGTTGGGGTCCAGATGTCTAAACTGTGGCCCTCTGCCATGCTGTTGCACAGATGTATTTCCATTCCTATCCCCCAAATTTCATTTACAGACATGTCTGGAAGGGTCAAATTCCTCTTTTCTACATCATTCCTCCTACACATCCTCCTCTCCAAGCTGTGAGGGTCAAAATAGGGAGAAGGCCTTTCTGCAGCCCCAGAACAACTATTCCTTACAAATTCTCCCCAAACCCAGGACCATAGGGAAAACAAGAGGAGGTTAGTGAACACTGCATGTCTGGGTCTCTTCTTCTCTTCCTGTCTCTTCTTGACTCCCAGTATCATTGTTATACTCTCACTCTCTTTCTCCAATGTCTAGGTCTCTGGCTGATTCCAGCCCTGGAAACCTCAGTGGTAATTAACTGGGTGGAGCCACTTGCCTGCCTACATACATGGTTTGCCATACATCCTTTCCAAGGGTCCCATCACTCCCAAAGTTTCTCATGATCCACTTCCTTTCTAATTCATCCCCCCTCCCAACTGCCCCCTGCCTACTTGCATCTCTTCCTTAACTCTCAGCCCACTCTAAAGACCCCCTCAATCATGTTCTTGCTGACTCTTCCCTCCCAACCCCAATCTGTTTAAAATCAGAGCTGGTATTTTAGGAAACGAAGATTACAGGGCACTGATGAGGAAAAATTCCAGGCCTCTTGTCCCTCCCATGGTTCTTTCCCTGTGACTTGTTCCTTCAAGTAACCCCCCCCAGGCCACCCCACCACCACTTTCACCAATGGCTATAGCTCTGTCTCAAACCAAGCTCATTTTCAGAAAAGTGTTTTGTATGTGAGGCTTTTTGCCTCCAGGAAACTGGCAAGGCTGTATGACCAGCAACTGTAGCTCATTGGTTAGATAAACCCAGAGTTCTGACCACACAGTTAGTCAGTTATGTCTCAGGAACCCAGAGACAACCAAGGGCAGGGAGAAGTAGGGAGGGGGATAATAGTAATCAGATTAGCCACGTGGACGTTCACATCATGTTTCTTTTTGACTCCTCCAGGGCTTAGGACAAAGTTTTATTTAATTGGACACAAATGTTACACAAGGCACTGGACAGCTTCAGCCTTTGCCAGGCAGTCATATGTGTGGGCAAAAGAATGCAAACCCATGCGCACGTGTACGTGCGCGTGTGCGCACACACACACACACACACACACACATACACACACGCACACACATGAAACATAGAATCGGTTAACCTCCTAACCTAACTCCCAAAGAATTTTAACCGTAAAGATCCCAATGCTAAACAATCCATATATCTTCCATTCCCACCAGAAACCAAGAAGTTAACCTCCCTCACCTGTCAGGAACATCAAGGGCAAGAACAGGTGGGGGATGAGGGGGAACTCCATGTCTGGATGTTCTCTGTCTGCGTGAGAAGTCCTCTGTGCCTCTGTCCCTCTCCTTCTCTGTTTTCTGTACTTTCCCTCCCATCCTGCCCCCTCCCACTGGCAGCTAAAAATAAAGTTGGAAGGAATGGGAGGAGTAATGGTGGCGAAGTGTGAGGAGCCCCAGACCAAGGAAAGGAGGAATGAGCAATTTTAGTGTATTTCTCTGCCTTGGTGCTGCCCCCTGGAGGCATCATCTCAGTATCCAAAGAGAACACAATTCTTGACTTTCTGTCCTTTCTTTCTCTTCCTTTTTTTTCTATCCTTTGTTGTTGCCTAGCAATAATGCTTTCCTCAGGTTTGGAATAGAAGGTAGGAGTGGGAGACAGATTCTTTTTACCTCCTAACCTTATTTATCTCAACCTGGAATATGGAAAACGAAAGAGCTGATAACAGTGACATCATTTCCCCACCTACTCAGAGTCCCAACATGTGAAGACACAGCCCACCCACAAACCAAGACTTACCATCCCCATTCCACTTAGTTCTTTGTGACTATTGGCCTATGCTGCCTTATGGCATCATAGTTTTTGAAGGAACTATAAACCATGAACTGGTATGGGGTATGCTTTGTGGAACCAGTATGATTACTTTAACATTAGACCCCCCCATCTCCTCAACTAAGCTATAAACTTCTGAAGTTGGGACCATGGAGCCTCTTAGCTTTTTGTATCTCTACCACTTAGTATTATGCCCTACACACTGTAGATGCTCAATAAAAGTCTGTGGGTAATGATGCCAGTGGCTAATCCTATGGAAAACCCAAACCATAGTGACAGAAACAGGGGCCTCAGATGACCAGAACACATGGGACCAGACCAAACATCAATGAGCAAATTGATCTTTAATTTGCTAACCTGGAAGGCTTGCTATCCATCATGGGCTTGGGTCTCAGCTATTTACACAGAATCACTGTACAGTATTTACAACAAGATGCTAAACAGAGCATCATCCTGGATAGTCAAAGAAGGGGTACGGAAAGGCTAGAACAAAGCCCTGAAATCAAAGTGTAAGCAGAAACCTGCAGGTGTGAGTGGAGGGAAAGGTAAGGGCAAATCATGAGAAAGGTTGGTGAGGTAGACATGAGAGAGGAAAAGGAAGCATGAAACTACTTCTGGTGCATGTGGGAAGAGTCCACTGGGACATAAAGCCTTCAAAATTATAATCTGGAGTCTGAAGGGGAAAATAACGGCCACAAGTCACCTTTGTGAGGAAAAAGAAGAAGGCAGTTAGAACCTTATAGACCATACCTTCTACCTCCCATACCAAAAAGTAACCCTGCTGACTAAATTCCTATGACAGGGGACTGAGAAGGTACAAAAGAGATACAGAGACAGAATCTTAAATAGACTTAAGAGACAGTAAAAAGAGTCAAGACAGACACAGACAATGCAATGAAGAAGGAAAAGGACAAAAGTTCCAGCAGATCTGAACATGTGAATCATCCAAGTGACTTCACAAGTCACCTCTCCTCACCTCATCTTCCCCAAAGCTCCTCCCTCTTACTCCCAAATCTCTGGATTTTAGCTTTAACCAAGGAGTGGAGTTAGAATGGGGCTGGTACACGGGGACAATCTAAAATTCCATCTCACCAGTTCAGATCCCCTCCTTATCCTGTACCAGAATATCAGGGCTTGAGTCGGAGCCAAGGGCATATTAGGGTGAGAATAGACAGGATGGAGGACACGAGGCCACAAAGTCCCACAATTCCAGGACCACAGCGCCAGAGGCCTAGTTTGTCCAGTGGAATGAAGAGATCACAGGCATTTCTGACCACATCCAGCAGGAGAGGGGGATGACCTCGAAGGACCCGAGCCAGGAGCAGGACTCGGAGCCGAAGCTTCAGAGCCACCTGGGGCAGACCTCCTCCTGGAGCCCCTGGACCCCTAGGTCCCCCAGTTTCAATTCCTCCTGGGACTCCTCCTCCAGAACCCTTCAGTCGCCGACTACAAGCTGAAGACTCTTGTTCCATCAGTAGGCGAATCTCATAAGCATCACGACTCAAATTCATGATGAGGGAAAACAGATAGTACCTGGGATACACAGGGGAGAAAGGTCAGTACAGATACATATACCCACTTAGCATATCCAACAGAACATTTAAACTTTTTTCCCCCATAGTGCAAAAGGATTACATATTAGAATACCAGAAGTGAATGTTATTACCCACTATTAGAAATGTCCTTCCACCTTTCTGTAACTAATGAGTTTACGTGTACCTTAAGATCCTGGCTTACAATAATGAGCATCATGAAATATTCCAAGATCAACCTCATATTTCACTTTTCCACTTGGCAACCCATTAGCACACACACATTCAACTTGAACTACAATAATGCAATTTTTTTTAAAAGAACACCTTCAGGGCTTCCCTGGCGATGCAGTGGTTGAGAATCCGCCTGCCAGTGCAGGGGACACAGGTTTGATCCCTGATCCGGGAAGATCCCACATGCGCGGAGTAACTAAGCCCGTGTGCCACAACTACTGAGCCTGCGCTCTAGAGCCCGCGAGCCACAACTACTGAGCTCACGTGCCACAACTACTGAAGCCCGAGCTCCTAGAGCCCGTGTTCCGCAACAAGAGAAGCCACCGCAATGAGAAGCCCGCAAACCACCATGAAGAGTAGCCCCCACTTGCCCCAAACAGAGAAAAGCCCGCGCACAGCAATGAAGACCCAACGCAGCCAGAAACAATAAATAAATTAAATAAAATAATAAAATAAACAAATTTATTTTTAAAAAAACACCTTCAGTTGTTTCAAAGACTCAAACACATAGACCATTTAAATCCAATACTTTTGTTAAAAGAAAACAAACAAAAAAACGACGCCAAGCTTGCCAAATGTGTTAGATTATAAATTCCTTAAGAACAGTCTACGTTTTTTGATTTTTAATCCATTCTGACAACAGTGGTCTGTATGCAATATAACTGTCCTACCCCTAATACATATCCTGAATCCACATCTATCTATTGTACTCCACCATCACAGTCTAAGCCACCAACATCTATTGCTTGAACTACTACTTTAGTCTTTTAACTGGTTTCTCTACTGCCACTCTTGTCCCCCACCCCCAAGAATCTAGTTTCACACAATAGCTGGCATAAACGTAAATCACATTATACCCTTTCTTAAAACTCTCCATGGTTTCCTTCCTATCACATTTAGAATAAAATACCTTAGATAGGCTTACAGAACTCAACATCTGACCCCGCCTCTCTAATTCCGTCTTGTACCATTCTTTCCTTTAATCACTATGCTCCAGCTACATTGGTTTCTTTCTATATTTTGATCCCATTAAGCTTGTTCCTGCTTTAGGACCTTTACACTACCTCATCCCTCAACCTGGAATAATCTCTCTCCAAAATCTTCAAATGGCTGGCTCTTCCTTGCACTTTAGGTCTGAGCTTCCATGTCACCTCTTCAGAGAAGCCTTCTCTGACCCCCGATTCTAAAGTAGCAAGCCATTTACTGTCTATCACATGACCCTATTTTAATTTCCTGCACAGCACTTACCACTCTCTGATGTTTTTCTTATTTATTGTTTCTTTGTCCCCTCCCATTACAATGTAAGCTCCATAGGAGCAGGGATGGTGTTTGTCTTTACCACTGTATCCCTTTGTCTAGACCAGTGCCTAGCATATACTAAGAGCCGAATAAATATTTACTGAATGAAAGTATAAACATGGCATATAAACTCTTCTAGGGAGTTGCTTTTCCATACCACTCCAGCCATGCCTCTGCCCCCACCCTTCATACACCATAAGTCTTGTTATAACTGTAATCACTGAGAAAGATGAAGAGAAAAGAGAGACATAAGTGGAGATGGAAAGATGCTAATATAATGTAAAATAACAAAGCAAATCATAGGGAAACAAATAATATGTATAGAGATCATTTTATTTCCAAATCATATTCCTTTCCACCTTCATTATAGCCTGCTCCTTAGTCCAAGCCAACATCATTTCTTGGCCGTATTAGGGCATCTTCTCCTCTTTAGCATTACTGCAATCCATTTTCCACACTACAGCAAGAGGGATCTTCTTTAAATGCAATTTGAATCATGTCACATCCCTACTTAGAACCCACTGTACTTAGGATAAAATTTAAACAAAACTAAATGAAAAAAATCCTACCATTACCTAGGAGTCCTTGCACGAATGATCTGGCCCATGTCTACCTGTCCAGTTTGAAATTATGCCCTTACTCAATACCGTCCACCACACTGGCTTTCTTTCTACTGCTCTAATTCCATGAAGTTCTTCTTGGTTCAAGGCCTTAGAATGAGCTATTTTCTGTTTGGAATGGTCTTCTCTGCTACTGTTTGCTTTGTATAACTTCTACTCAGACATCAGGTCTGAAATAAAATTTAATTTTCTCTAAGAGCTCTTCTCTGACCTTTCAATCTAAATTAGCTCCCCCTGTTATATATCTCATAACACCCTGTACTTCCCACAAATATTTGGTTTGGTGATTTTTGTTTTAATATCTGACTCCCCCACTAGACTAGAAGCTTCATGAGAGCAGGAACCATAGCTCTTTGGCTCTTTGCTTTATTCCCTGGCTCATAGTAAGCAGCTACTAAGTATTTTTAGAATGAATGAATGAATGAGTAAGCAGCGAGGGGCATAAACCTGTGGTATAGACAAAAGCAGAATTAAAGCAATGTAATGAATATCTAGTCTTGTCCAATCTTAGTCATTCATCATGAAAGAGCATCTGTCTTCCACCTGCCCCCATTCATTATTCTCTGATGGTTTAAGATCTAAATGAAGGTTAGAAGCCAAGTGATTAAGATGTGTATATTCTGGGAAGACCCAAACGATCATTCTCTCATGAAAGGCAAGCTATGCAGTATGGAGAATACGATAGGTCTTGTAGGATAAAAGGATATCAAACCTGAATGAACGCTGGGCCCACTTCTCCTGATCCACACGGGGAGCAAGTCCAGACTTTCCAGCCCACAGGACATTGTCACAGGCGAAGTACAAGGCTCTATTGAGGTGACTAACAGTGATGCAGAATCTCAGGACAACATCTGATAGATGCACAGCTCGTTTGGCTGACTCAAGGGCATCTGCTGAGTTACCGAGGCGTAGAACTTGTGGGGATTAGCAAAGAAAAGCAAGGATTTGAAAGTAGAGAGGCAAACAGAGAGCAAGACACAGAGAAAGAGAGAAAGCAAGAGAGTGAAAGTCAAGCAAGTGATAGAAACAATAATGAACAATTTTTTAAAAACAGAGTAGAAATAGTTCAATTTTTTTTACGTCCAATTTAGTTTTCTCAAATTTGCCTCATTCTTTCCAATCCTTCATTACTCTTACACCTGCTCTCTCACCCCAATCGGGAGGCTTGCAGAGGATAAGGGCAGAGGCAAGTGAGGGAGAATCGGCAGAGAAGGTCAAAAACAAGAAGGAGGGACTAAGGAAGAATAGCTGGGGATGGAGGAAGTGTTGAGGTAATAAAAGGAAAGGCACAATTACTTACGCTTTCTCCCTAGGCTCAGATGACCCTCCAGTTGTCGAATCTGTTTCTGTAACTCAGAACTGGCCCCATGTTTCTGCAGTGCATGGCCAAGAAGGGAGCAAGCATACTGGGCGGCCCTGGAGGAGAGAGAGGAGAGAGAGGTAAGGTAAGGTGGAGACCTCCCTCGTCTCCCCCTCAAAAATGTACTTCAAAAGGCAAGTATGGGGCTTCCCTGGTGGCGCAGTGGTTGCGCGTCCGCCTGCCGATGCAGGGGAACCGGGTTCGCGCCCCGGTCCGGGAAGATCCCATATGCCGCGGAGTGGCTAGGCCCGTGAGCCATGGCCGCTGAGCCTGCGCGTCTGGAGCCTGTGCTCCGCAAAGGGAGAGGCCACAACAGTGAGAGGCCCGCGTACCACCAAAAAAAAAAAAAAAAAAAGGCAAGTATGGACTCCCACTTCCCCTGTTCGAGACCATTCCCTTTCCTCCTCTTCATGGCCATATCTCACCGTTTCTCCTCCAGGCCAGGGGAAGAGAAAGGTATAAGAATAAAAAGGAGCCTAGAAGGGGTTGGGAAGCACTACTTGGAATTGAGGAAATAAGAGATCTGATAATGTAAAGCCTGAAAAGGACAATGAAGGCGGCAGGGGGTCCATCACAAGCACATCAGTGTGAGCATGTATGTGATATGTGAGGGAGTGGGGGATAGTTGGAGGACAGGTTATTCTTCAAAACAGGTGAACTAAGAGATTTTCCAGGCCTTGAGATGAATCGAGACTAGAAGGCAAGGCGGAGGCAGAGGAGCTAGCGGGTGACAGTAGGGTGAGTGGACACGGGAACTTCGGAGTGCCTCCTCCGCTCTGGGAAGAGTCCAGGTCGCTATTTGCCACGGAGCGAACGCTCCTCATTCCACCATCGCCCAGTGAGGAAAGTGCTGGTCTTATGTGAACACGCAACCCTGAGCGGCCTCCCCGCCGGCCCACTCGTGCCTCAGTTTCCCCATCTTTCCCGTGAGCAGAAACGAACCATGGCCTCACGGCCGGCTCAAATCAGCCCCTCTCGGTCCGTCCGGGCCCCCGTAGCCCGATTTGACCCTGTTTGACCCCCGTAGTGTGAACTGACCTCGCCTCAAGAAGATCTTCCTCTGCCCGCCCTCCCCCCATTCCTATTCGGGCCGCACCTACACAGCCGCTCCCGGGCCTGGCTCTGAGCGCTGAAGCGGACCCAGGCGTCCATGACAGCGACAGCCCGGCTCCACAGCTTCGCTCCCGCCCCACTTCCCGCCCCTAGTCACGCCTCCTGGACAACCCAACGGTGCCGCGCGAGGGACAAACATCATCAGAAAATAAAGGGAGTGGAGCCGGCCCCTGAAGCGAAATTTCAGAACGAGAAGGCCTTGTCTCTGGGCCTATACCTGCGTGTTTTTTGTGCGTGTCTCCGTCGCCTTTTCCTCTAATCAGGTGATCTCTGTTGCCTAAGCACACCTCCAGAGGCACATTCTTCTTTAAATATTCTGGACCAAGGGCGGGGCTTGCTGGAGTCCGGGCGTAGCGAGACGGCGCCGCAGTGCTCTCGCCAGGGCAGCTAGGATAGGGTTGCCCCCAACCCTGGGGTGTTTCCAGCAGAACACCCCCAACACACACACACACACACTCACTTGCACGCTCCGACCGAATCCAGGGCTCTAGGGGCTAAAGAAGTCTATGGAAGTAGAAGCCAGCACCAGATCCCTGTTCCCTGCAGGACCCTGACAGTTGGACAGGTGACCTCCAGAATACAGACGGAGAGTCTCCAGAGACAGAGGCTTTAGTGGACGAAATTCGCAAAATAACCAACTCATATCCTTAAAAGGAGAGAGAAGAAACAGTGGACGCAGCTAACCTCTTCAAACCCACACTTCATCCCCCTACCCCTTTCCCTTCCAGGTCACCATGTCTGCAGGCAACGGCACCCCCTGGGGGTCAGCAGCGAGGGAGGAGATCTGGGCGGGATCAGGAGTAGAGGTGGAGGGCGCAGAGCTGCTCACCTTCTCAGCTGCCGCCAAGGTCCGAGTGGGAGTGACTGTTGCGCTGTTTGTTTCTTCGGCTGGAGGGAACCTGGCCGTGCTGGGTCAGTGACACGGCCGCAACCCAGCCAGCTCCGCCCCTCTCGGGTAAGGCGACTCTTTGCCCATTTAGCAGCTGCCGACTTACTGGTCACTTTTGTGGTTATGACCCTAGATATAGTTATGCCACCTGGAATATCACTGTTCAATGGCTGGCCGGGGACATCGCATGTCGGACACTCATGTTCCTGAACTAATGGCCATGTATGCCGCAGCTTTCCTGCCTGTGGTCATTGGGCTCGACCGCCAGGCAGCCGTACTCCACCCGCTTGGACCCCGCTCAACTGGAAGGAAACTTCTGGGGGCAGCCTGGGTACTCGTTTTCCCGCTTGCCTGGAAAGAGAGTGACTTGTCGGAACTCAGGGCTAAACTGGACAAGAATTTGGGTACACAACAGGAGCCTTCGGATTCAAGGGGTGTGCTTGGCCGTGGTCACCGTTAATCCTCAGCGTGGGGGCCTCTGCTATCTCTCTTGCAAGTTAAGATCATTGCATGTTAATTTGTATTTCTGTTAAGAGCCTTTGTTTTTACTACACTTGGCTTCCACCTCTTTGCCTCTTCCGAGTCCCACCTTTTTCAGATTATTGCAGAAAAACTCTAGGGCATGGTGGAAACATATACGGGAAGACATTAAGAAGACAGTGAAATCAGGGGCTTTGGGTAAAACTTTGTGGTACATTCATTCATCAATTCAGAAACTAATGTGCATCCCCCAGGTGCGTTCAAATGCTCTATCAAGGATAGAGCAACAAAGTCCTGCCTTCAAGAAATTTATAGACTAGTGCAGAGTCAAATTAGTACGCAATTACAATACAGTGTGCAGTTAAGCATTATGCTAAAGGTAAGCATAAGGAGCTAAAGAACTGTCCAAGACCCACTCTTGGACAGTCAGGAGAAGCTTCCTGACTTCCCAGAGATGTTACAATTTGATTCTTGAAAGATAGGTGTTCAGACAAATTACAGCAGGAGGAATGCTGGAGAAGGTGGAGGGTGGATGATCTCAGAGTAGCTGCAGCTAAAGTTGAGGACTAGAAAGTGGTGAGTAATGAGCCTGGAGGGGAAGGAAGAACCAGATCACAAATATTAAGCTTGTACTTTATCCTGAGGGCAGTGGAGAGACACTAAAGTAAAAGGTGGAGAATGACATAATCAGATTTGTATTTTTTACTCTAGCTTTATTGTGGGTGTCAAAACTGGAACAAAAGGGAGCATCTGAAATTGAGTACCAATTAATACTGAAAATGAACTAGAAATCTAGAAAAAAAAAAAGCTAAATATGAAGCAATTTCTTCAAAAAAACCAAAACCACTACCACCATCTGGGATGAGGGTATAAAGCAGCATCTCTGAGTCCAGGGTTAGGATTGTCAGGGAGAGGGCTAAAATTTCAGTCTCTGGAATAATGCATTACAGAGTCAGATTTAAGATTTGATCCTTAAATCCTCAAATATTAGAAATATAACTAACAACAGTTAGTCTGACTGCAGTTCTAAGACAAACAAAAAATATTGCTTCCAACAATATGTTCCAAACAGGACCTCTGTTACACAAAGTTTTAAAAAGCAGCATGTTGCCTCAGTGCAAAAGGAATTAGTTGGGTTTATATTAGGAGTTTATTAATTAATTAATTTATTTTTGCTGTGTTGGGGCTTCGTTTCTGGGCTTCGTTTCGAGGGCTATCTCTAGTTGTGGCAAGCGGGGGCCACTCTTCATCGCGGTGCGCGGGCCTCTCACTATCGCAGCCTCTCGTTGCGGAGCACAGGCCCCAAACGCGCAGGCTCAGTAGTTGTGGCTCACGGTCCTAGTTGCTCCGCGGCATGTGGGATCCTCCCAGACCAGGGCTCGAACCCGTGTCCCGTGCATTAGCAGGCAGATTCTCAACCACTGCGCCACCAGGGAAGCCCTAGGATTGCTTTTGTTGTTCGTTTGTATTACTTTGCTCTGTTTTTCCTGAGTCTAGGCTCTACCACTAACTAGCTGGATGACTTTGGATAAATCACTTGAAACATATAGGCCACAGGATTATGGAATAGGAAATGCATTTCATCCTTTCTTAGAGCCTGACAATCCGACGACAACAATGCAATCTCTATTTGCTTCAATAGCAAACTGATGGTAACATGATTCAGGTGCAAAAGGTGTTATTTTGGGTTCTAAATTAGCGACCTCTTGTATAAATTCTGCATTGCCCATATGTTGCATTTAAAATATTAGTGTCAATAAAAAATTGTCAGTATGGTAAAGGGAATATTGTGTAGTTAGAAATTATTTTTGTAGACTCAAGTTTCCAAGTAGCAGAGGTAAAGACTTCTACAGTAGGTGGTAAATTGCACATAAAATAGGGAAAGGAGAGTCAGAGGTAGGGCTATGGACCAAAACATAAATCCAGGAGACTTGCCTATTTTTTAAATTAATTAATTAATTAATTAGGTTGTGCCGGGTCTTAGTAGCGGCAGGTGGGCTCCTTAGTTGTGGCATTCGAACTCTTAATTGTGGCATGCATGTGGGATCTAGTTGCCTGACCAGGGATCGAACCCCACCCCCTGCACTGGGAGCGTGGAGTCTTCTAGCCATCTGGGAAGTCCTGCCTATTTTTAAACCCCTTCTCACAACGTGTCAAGTATTTCTAGGCGTGGTGCAAAACCGCGCCCCCACCCCCCAAGAAAACGGCCAGAAACATATGGACTCAAGATAGGGGAAGAGGAAAGACCACTTCCCAACTAGCTCAGAATAGCCTGATCATAACTCCAAGCAGTTCATAAAATTGTATGTCTGTGGCTCACACTATTCACCTTTCCTAAAAGTCCCTCATGCCTGCTGAAATCACTTTCCAAATGCCTGGTATCTAGAAATTTGATACCTACTAAGCTTGCCTTTTATCAAACCAGTAGTGACTCAGTCTACCTTACCTGAAACCAAGGTACTAACCCTGAAGCTCTCAACTGAAAAATACTCATTACTGATTCAAACCAAAAACCCAGCAGTTTACCAAAAAGGAGAAGGGGCAGCCAACAGCATTGGGAAAATGTTAAATTTTATTATTTAATGTTGCTTCACCATTGTAAGTTGTACACATAACTATTACTAAAGGTCACTTTACAGAGTGACTGCAAAATGGCCTGAAATTTTAGCAGCACCCATTTTACACAAGATTTCTTTTTTCCACAGAATCACAGACACATCAGGAAAATAATTTCAGCTAAAAATGTTGGTGAGGTGGAAGAGATATCCTTTGATAAAATGCAATGTTAGAACAGTACTTGAGAAGACAGGGTTCTTTAAGTCCCAGATTTAACAAACATAGCCTAAGAGGAAGATAGGGAGTTTCAAGATACACTCCTAACCTTTTAAATATAGCGCCATGGATGTGCCATTACTCAGCACTGCAGGAAATTAAGAACGAATTGGGATTATGCACTGTATTAGCTCCCAAGTTTTCTCAACAATCTCATAAATAAAAAAAAAAAAAAGAATGAATTGTGAAGAGATAGTGTTGAACTGGTGGATAGGTTGGCATGGGAGGGGAAAGGTAGACCAGTTCTAATAGTCCTTGACTCCACTCCAGCTGTTCCTGTTCCATACCATCCGCTGAGCTGGTCCAGTCCCCTTCACTCAGTGTGTCACCAAAGGCAGCTTCAAGGCTTGATGGCAAGAGACCACCTCTTCACCTTCTGCTGCCTCTTTCTGCTGCCACTGACTGCCATGACCGTCTGCTATAGCCGCATTGTCCTCAGTGTCCAGTCCCCGGACAAGGACGGGGAACCATGGTGAGACCCCAACCCTCAGGCCCTAACCCATACCCTAAAACTATTGCCTCTAGCCTCATAAATTTGATAGCTATCTATCAAACCAAAAGTGAATTGCTAACCATATCTCTAGCAGCTGATGCTGCACATAACTTTATTGAATGCCTTCAATTCTAACCAGCCACAATTCTCTGAAGTGGAGTTAGCTGGGCAAGAATTAAGGAGAAGGGTGATCAGTATTCCTTTGCTCTTGGACACCAACAAGACTTCAAATAGACTTTGTAGCTTCATGTAACACAGCACCTCAATCGAAACCTTTTTTGCAGAACGTCTGTCATAATCTCTGGTGGGAGGGGAGCGTATAGTCCCAGGTTGGGAAGGGGAAGAGGGCTCGTACCATTCTCTTCCTTATAAGGGGAGAGCTCCATCTCACTATTTCTGCCCTTCCATCAACTCAGAAGCTGAGTGGTTCTGAATTTGAGTGTATTTTCTAAGTTCCCAGCCCCTGCTGGTGAATTTGCCCTCCACCGCTCCTTACACAATCGCCCCCACGTTCATCTTCAGGGTCTGCGACTGGCCCTGCTTGTCTTGCCGACCTTCGTCCTCTGCTGGACACCTTATAACCTGCTGGGTCTTTGGTACTGGTTCTCTCCCACCATGCTAACTGAAGTGCTTCCCAGCCTCAGCCACATCCTTTTCCTCTTTGGCCTCCTCAATGCTCCTCTGGATCCTCTCCTCTATGGGGCCTTCACCCTTGGCTGCCCAAGAGGGCACCAAGAACTTAGTATAGACTCCTCCAGGGAAGGAGGTTCTGGGAGAATGCCCCAACAGGAGATTCAGGCCCTTAGACAGATAAAGTACAAACAAATGTGGCAGCAAGAAAGGCAGGAGAAACAAAAGAGACATTCCTATGACATCCATTTGCTCAGGAGAGCATATATAAGAACAGAATAATTATTCTCTAGTATCATGAGAACATCTCACTTGTACCCCTGCTCCCTTAGCTTCCAAGTAAAAGAAATACTGAGCAGTGTTTCTACTTTGACCCTAAGTGAGACTTGAGACTATATTTAATGCAGAAACTCACAAAGAATTCAGTCCCTGGAAGAAGTATCTTCACAGTGACCCAGAGTGTCTTACTGTAAATAGTGCTTCAGAGCTTGCAATGTTAGAACAGGAAAGTAATTTTAGAAAACAAAAATTGGACATTTATTCATAACTCAAAAGAAACACTAAGCAGGTAGGGTAAGAGATTAAGTACAGACACAGTGAGTTCCACCCCAGCCCTATTTCTGCAAGGCTTCATAGTCAAACGGAATCTCTGGAGAGAACACCTGGACAACAGAGGATGGGTCAGCGACGCCTCCGGTCTGGACTCCTGCTGCGTCTGCGGCCACCTCTAGGGAGAAGGAAAAGGGGCAGGGTCCATCAGAGAAACATAATACCATGTCCTTATTCTGTTTTGCTCATATTTCCTCCACTAAGATAGTGTTTCCCCTCTCCACTTTACCTCCTCTTGCCCTTGGGTGGACCCCGAACAAAACACCAGTCTACGCTGATTGGCTGTCCCATCAAATCCTGGCCATTGAGTCCCTCCATAGCAGCTTGGGCCTCCTTGTATGTTTCATACTCAACTAGAGTATATCCCTGGAACAAGTGAAAAGACAGATTATCAAGACTCTCCTATTCCATCAAGCTTTTTTCTACTCAAACAGAAAAATCCATAAACTCTAAACAACAAATGTACATCATATATCCCTATTATATATACAACTTGTCTGTCTGTTTCTGCCTGTCTCTTTGCTATGTCTAACAAAATCAATTCCCAAAGTCATTTTATTTCAACTTTACTCTTGGCCAACCACAGCAAACATGGGAGAACTACCAATGCTGTCTAAGGGTTATGGGTGAAGAGAAGCAATGGAGTATCACTAAGAATACCTTTAGATATCCTGTACGTCTGTCCAGGTTGAGGTGGATGTTTTTTATTTCTCCATACTCTGCAAATTTATCATGGATGTCTTCTTCCGTGGCTTCCTCATGGACTCCAGTAACAAAGAGAATCCAACCTTCAACAGCTGTTCGGGAAGGGAGGGAGGTTGTTTGAACATATGAAAGATAAACTTCAAGCAAGATCACAGAAGTACAGTGTGTTCAGACTCCACAGAGATTGGTTAAGCTACCTCTGACCCCATTCCTACTGGGTTTTATTTCAATGGCCCCTAATTCTCTACAGACCGACAGGCTCCATTTACTTACAGCGCTGTGGTCCGGGTTCATCGCCATCCTGCTCCACGCTGTCATAATCCTCACGCATCCGCGCTCGAGACCCCTCTTCTATTAGAAAGACACAGGAGATCACCGGAAATCCCCCTTCTCCCACTGTTCACCATGAGTCTTCATGGGGACTCCAAAGCTCGTCGCTCTCGCCATTCTAGACCCCATTCCACCCACAAACACTCACCAGAGCCAAAGCCACGGCCCTTCCGTTTCTTCGCTTTTTCTTTCAGTTTGTGGATGCTCTCTGCAGCCCCGGAAGTGAACGAATAAGTGAGAAAGATAACAATTATTTACAACAATAGTCTCCTTCCAAGACATTATCTGAAACCAGACCCCCACCACCCTCCAGGCTCAGTCCCTTCCCGGCCCGCCCCCATTCCTCCCATCGGGGGCGGAGTCTCCAATCAACCGAAACCCAGTCCCCCGGCTCCCATCCTCCCTGCTGGGTAGAAAGATTACATTTTCCTAATACGTCCTTCTCTCGCACCTTCCCCGCTTCCCGCAGCCGCCTCCACTGGCCTCACCGTCCCCATCCTCATCCATGGCGAAATCCTCGCCCCCGGCCTCATGAAGATCCAGTACGTCCGCCATCTTGCCTAAGCTCTAACTCTCGTCCGTGACGCTCAAGTACTTGGCTCCTCGGGAAGCTGTCGCGGAGGGGAAAGGTCGCCAGTCAAGTTGACCAATTAAAAACTAACTCTAAGTCCTGCCCTCGGCGCGGTAATAATACGCATGGAGGCGGGCCTACTTTGGGAAGATACCGGAAGTGCTCCTATAGCCATCTTGAGCGGGTCGCGAGCTGAAGGGGCGTGTGGGGAACGCTGGGGGTGTGGGCGTAGTTAGTGACTTCCTCTTACCTAGAGCAGACGAAGAGAAACACTACTGACAGTGAAGCCCAGCCTAACTTTATTAGAGGGTTGCTTTTCGTCTCTTTTCATTTCATTCCATACCAGGAAATGGAAGTTGAAGAAAGTTTTTTTCTCTAAAAATTTGCAGGCCTATACTGTTCCGAGGAGCAGCCGGATCTGTGATGGAAGCATTAAAAAAAAAAAAATTGTTCGGTCAGCAGTGCTGCCTCAAAAAGCTGCTTCTGGAACGTACTGCAGCACGGGCTTTCTCTCAGAAAATCAGCAGACCTGGGTGACCGTGTTGATTGATGAGACAGATATCAACTTTTCTTTTTTAAAAAATAATCTCTCTGGGAATTCCCTGGTGGTCTAGTGGTTAGGACTCCCGCTTTCACTGCAGGCGAGGTTCAATCCCTGGTCAGGGAACTAAGATCCTGAAAGCTGCCTGGTGCGGCCAACAAAATAAAACTAAAAATCTCTCAAACTCTGCCTACCACCTATGGGAATTAAAAAAATCATGGCTTTAAACAAAATAGGGGCTTTAGCTTCTTTGAGGATAGTACAGATATTTCACGTTTAAAAACCCAGGAGTTGAGGCAAAGAAAATATTGCCCCCACATTCTGGAATCCTACGTAGGCCTCACACAAACAATAGTGGACTGCATATTCACTTATTTATTAATTTTTAAATCAAACAGTTATGAATGCCTATAAGTGTGTCTAATATTAGAAGAGGTGCTACCAATACAAGGGGAAATACTTGCATTATCAACAAACACTTTATAATAAAAGTGATCGTTGCCATCACAACGCACTAAGGCAATACAAAGAAAGTTTCTAACAGGACGGGAAGTAAGGAGAGTGCATTTAAGGCAGGGCTTCCATTTAAACTGGGCCTTTAAGTCTGGGTAGTTTTCCAGGCAAAGGAGTTGTATTGAGACTAAGATACACTAATCCATTTTCTGTAGTATGTAGTGTGATCTTTTAAAAAATCAGTTGGTCACATCTCTACTAAAAACCCTTACTTGACTTATTTATTTTTTGTGTGTGTTTATATACCATTTATTTTGCCTTTAATCTTTTTTTTTAACATCTTTATTGGAGTATAATTGCTTTACAATGGTGTGTTAGTTTCTGCTTTATAACAAAGTGAATCAGTTATACATATGTTCCCATACCTCTTCCCTCTTGCATCTCCCTCCCTCCCACCCTCCCTATCCCACCCCTCTAGGTGGTCACAAAGCACCGAGCTGATCTCCCTGTGCGATGCGGCTGCTTCCCACTAGCTATCTATTTTACATTTGGTAGTGTATATATGTCATGCCACTCTCTCCTTACTTGACTTATTTTTGCACTTAGAATAAAGTTCAGACTCACACAGCCTGCTCTGCCTATGTCTCCAAACTCTTCCACCACCATTCTTCCCTCTCACCCGTTAAGCTCTCCCTATACTTTCCCTCAACCATGTTCTACTCTTTCCCATCTCTGGACTTTTTGTAACTCTCTGTCCCTGATGCTCTTGCTCCAGCTTTTCACATGGCTAGTTCAACCCCGTCCTGTAGGTCTCCCTGAGATACTGCTGGCACCCAGAGGGGTCTTCTCTACTCTATCTTTCATTCTTATTTCCTTCACAGAACTTAAATTCAAATCTTTAATTACCTTGTTTACTTTATAACTTGTTTATTGTCTGTTTTTCTCCTTAGAATGTAATCCTTATGGCAGAGATTCTTATGTACAACTATATCCTCAAAGTTTAGACCAGTGCCTGGTTCATAGTAGACATTTGGTAAATATTATTGAATGAATATCAGAATGGCAAGAAATTCTGTATGCCTGATGCTGTGTAATCAGGAAATAAAGCTGGAAATATAGTTTAGGGCCAAACTGTATGTCATGCTAAGGATTTGGAACTTACCCTATAGGCAAGAAATTTTTCTAATTCAATATTTTAGTATTCATAATTTTTAACATTTGCAAATAGCCCCCATACTATTTTCAATTTGTGTTTTTTCCTTAGACTGGCGTTTTAAACAAATTTACACTAAATTTAAATATCACTGCCATAAATGGAAAACATATTTTTCTATTACAAATTCAGCTAAAAGCATAACTAGTAAAAATGAAAAATGTTTGGCCATGTACCACCTAAAATCTTCTCATATAATACCAAGGGTTCACATATAGAACTTTGGGAAGTGCTGCTAAAGGTACAGATAGCTAAGTGATGGTTTAAGCAAGGGAGTGGTACAGTCATAAGTATTTTAGAAAGAAATCTGATAGTAGTGTGGAGGATGTTAAGAATGAAGGTAGAGACTAATTAGGAAGCTACTGCAGTGGTCCAGCCCCGAGATGATAAAGGACTGAACTAAGACAGTAGATATGGACAAAATAGATTGGGAAGTTTGTACAGAAAGTAAACTCAACAGTAAGTGACTGATTAGATGATAATAGGGAGGCATTGAGGATGGATCTGAGGTTCTAGCTTAGGTAGCTGGGCAGATAATAATTTCAATAGCAGATCTGGGGAGTCAAAGAGGAGCACGTATGGAGAAATGGTTTTATTTTAGATATGTAAGTTCAAAGAGCTTGTGTCATTCAGGTGGTAATGTCCAATATGTGGAAATATAGATGTAAAAGCTCAAAACAGGTTGGGGTGGGAGGAATAGTTTTGAGCATGGTATGATAGTGGGTAAGATTGCCAGTGGAATGGGTAGAGCTTCAGGAGAAAGGGCCAAGAACAAAATTCAGGCTCCTCAAATATCTGGAGAAGTGGAGGCAGATGCCTTCCCCCAGCAGTACAACCTTATTTCTACCACCCAAAAAATACTAAGAAAAGTTCTTTTTTCATATATATGTAAAAGAAAGGGTCATTTTAGAGCTCCTCTGATACACAGGTCTCAAGAAAGAATCAATCTGGCTCACTAGACAAAAATCTATTTTTAATTGTATAAAATTATACATATAAAATACATAGAAAGTACTAAAAGGTAAGTAAAACTTTAACACCAAAAGTAGACAGATCAGGGAACAATTTTTCTCAAGTTCTTTGGGATCTTACTGGTTGGTATTTGAGAAAAATAATCCAGGAGGTGCAAAGACAAGTTCTTCCCATAACTCAACACCCCTTAACACTTCCCAGAGAAAAGAGCAAAGGAGAAATGAGGGTTTATGATATCTGGATTATAAATATCAATAAAAATTGAATAGACACACCTATTATTTAATGTAGGAGCTTCTGCTCCAACCCTACATGTGCTTCATGGAATACAGAGATGGAGCTTGGAGAATTCAAGGAAATCCCTTTCAAGCACTAATACAATTGTAGCTAGATTCCTTGCCTCTGATCCCATATGTACTGGTCACTAAGATGATTTCAAAAGCAAGAAAGCTGACTTTCATCTTTTCCCTATCTGATCCAAAAGAGCAAACTGTAGCCTGTTTCCTAACCCATTTCTAAAAGCAAAGTGTATAATTGTTAAATGGAAAGTGTAATTGCAGGAACATTAAATTTCCCAAACTCAGTTTAGGAAGTGCACTGAGCTATAATATAGTATAAAGGCGATTACAGAAACAGGAGAAAATATATCTTAGAGAGACCTACAAAAAATTCTCCCAAAGGGAAATGCTTTAGCTGTACTCCAGATCATTTCTCTCCTATTTTACCCAGGAAAGAGGTAGGGGAAGAGAATAGTATTAAAAACACAGGTAGCTGATCATTGATTCTCTTTCCCCTCCTGCAGTCTCTCATGGTTCCAATTAGGAAGTGCCATAATGCCAAAGTCTCATCTAATTTTTCTGATCAACTCATGCTCTAATAATCAATGTGGAGGAAGAGGAAAGAAAAGAGGGAAAACAAATGTGAATCTAAGGTATATACATCTAAGGTCGTAAACAGCAGCCACTTAGTGGGAGTAGGAGGAACATAGCCCTCACCAAATTGGACAGATAATGTTTCCAAAGAGCAAAACGATGGGAGGAGAAAAAGGAGGGAAATATGCTTTACCTTCTACCAATCTTTGCAGGCAGGAAGATCTATAACCAGGGCTTAACTAAGCTAGGTGAGCAGGGGAGGAGGAGTAAAAAAAGAATACTGAAAGGTAAGCAACTTCAACCCTGACCCCTTCAGTAGAGCAGAGTATACTGGAAATCTGGACTACTGGTATGGTATGGTATGCATGCCCCAGAAGCAACATAGGTGATAAACCCCTACAGATTGTGTTTATACTCCCTCTCTTGTTTCTGGGCAGTTTCTCAGCAATGATTTAAAAAATAAGAAACCAGATCTCCACTTCCTTCCAAATAATAAAGTAAGGAAGCCCCAAAAATGAAGTACCATTTGGAGGCAGAGGAGGAGTAAGGTAGTGGTGTGGAGGAGGCGGTGTAGGTTAGGAAATATCTAGTTACTGGAGGAACAACTTGGTACCAAGTAGCCCCAGCTCAAGAGAAACCAAAGCCGAAGTCTTCATTTTCATGTCCTGTTGGGTCCAAGAGAAAGCAGGAATGAGGGTGAGGGTGGGGCACACAGTCCTTATTCAAGCTCCCTGTTATTTTAAAAGGAGACATGAACAATTAGTCAATCATTTTGTGCTACTGAAATGACTACATAGAGTTACTGGAGTGTAAGAGCTAACAAAGCTCCAAAGACAGCCTGCTCTTCTTGTAAAGTGGTGTGGAGATGTTTTAAAAGCAACTACATCCAAAAACTACAAGTAAGAAAAGGGATCTCTCAGCAAATAGGAATCCAGGTGTAGAATTTATACATATATATATGTATTTTAAAGTATAAAATTGAGAAAGTATGTACAGAAATCACACTAAGTCTTAGAAAGGACATATAAAAAACAGGCCTGGAGAGGATGGGGAGTATGTAGGTAGATGCCTAGCAATTGGAAGAATGCATGTTGCCCAACTGCCCAGCAGCCAGCATGAGAATATCTTTCTTCTCCTTGTGGAAGCGCAGCTCCTTGCCTGCCAGCCGGGCTTCATCCAGCTCCCGCTCAGTAGAGGCCAGCTCTCTAGACAGCGCTCCTGGCACACTCTGCTCCCGGCTCACCCAGTCCAATGCCATTTGGTGGCGAATATCATCGTCTAGGGCCCGGTGTGAATAATGAGCCAACACTTCCTGGAGGGGGAGAGGAATGTCAAAGTCACAGACAAAGTAAAAGTTCATACCACATTGACCCAACTGGGACTAGGAACTCTCAGCCTTTGAGTCGTAACTGAAGTCAGCACTGGAGTCCTTTGAGGAGATTCTTATGGGGAACTTTCTGGTGGGAGAAGCAAAGCAGGTAAAAGAATCACAGTTAAGATTTTAAAAGGAAAGATTATAGGAATGAAACCTTTAAGTAAGGCTTTCAGGATTCACAACCTGGTAGGCTTGCTTATTCTAACACAACATCCACCCCCAAATAGTCCTTCTGGGACTTCCCTGGTGGCACAGTGGTTAAGACTGTGTGCTCTCAATGCAGAGGGCCCGGGTTCGATCCCTGGTCAAGGAACTAGATCCCACGTGCATGCTGCAACTAAAAGTTCACATGCCACAACTAGGAGTTCACATGCCACAACTAAGGAGCCCATGTGCTGCAACTAAGACCCGGTGCAACCAAAATAAATAAATATTAAAAAAAAAATAGTCCTTCTGCCAGACTCCCCTCACCCATAGGAACTCTTACCTGCCGAGAGCACTGTCTTTCTCTCATGGCCTTAAGGCTGCCATTCCAGTGCAGCAGTTGAAAAACTGTCATTAGCTCCTGGAGGAAGAAAATATGAAGTGCCAGGACAGTGGCATATATAATGGGGGGTTGCATCGGAATTAAATGGGGAAACTTTCACAAAATGTATTTGTGGCAGCATCTCTTATACCAACTCTGATACGTCCTTGGGGGAAGGAAGATATTTATATTTTGAAAAATATCCTAATAACCTTTTCTGCCTTCCTTTCCAATTGAGTGTTAGTAGGAGGTGCGCACGCGTACGTGTGTGGTGTGTGTGTGTGTGTGTGTGTGTGTGTGTGTGTGTGTGTGTGTGTGTGTGTATACAGGCTGACCCATGTTATTAGAGCCAGGGAAGTAGGTGGAATAGTATAGTACCTGGAACTCCAACATTGACTTGCCCTTGTTGGATTCCAACATGAATCGGAAGGCACCAATCCCTGTATTTGGGTTGTCAGCTTCTTCCCTGTTGCCCTGGTAACAGAGGAAAGGAAAAGACAAATAGATTTTCAATCAGGATTATCACCTCAAACAGCACTGTCAAGAGAAATATTATGCAAGCCACATGTTTAATGTAGTTGCCACATTACAGTAAAAATAAACAATAAATGTTAATTTTAATAGCATATTTTATTTAACCTAATATACTCAAAATATTATTTCAACTATAATCATTATAAAAATTATTAATGAAACATTCTTTTTCTTCTACTAAGTTTTCAAAATCTGGTGTCTCTTTCATCTTACAGCACATCTCAATTCATACTAGCCACATCTCAAAGGCTCAATAGCTATATGTGGCTAGTGGCTATTCTGCTGGTCAGCACAGTCCTAGAGGCCTCCAAAGTCACCCCACATTTTAACTTAGGTGACAGAGAAAAGTCAACCTGGTTTTCCCTATTTTACAAAAGGGGGAACACTGAAACATAGAGAAGAGTCCTGATTTAGCTAAAATAACAGAGTGAGTTCAGCATACAGGATTGGACTAGCCTAGAGGACAATTGACAAATGCATTTTAAAGGGCAACAATAAAAGTCATAAGCATGGCAAATTCTGGGTAGCAGTTTGGCCACCTGGACATTTGCTTCGTGTGTCTTCTACTGGCGACATGACCCTGCAGGGGTAGAACTAAGATACATTGTCCTACCTGAAAGCCTAGTGTGTACAAAAAAACAATACAGTATAGAAGTTAAGAGCATGGACTAGAGCTCCTACTAGTCTTGCAACCTTGGTGAAGTTATTTAACCTCTCTGTTCCTCAGCTACCTTAACTGTAAAATGAGAACAATCATAGATCTACCTTACAGGATTGTTTTAAGAATTAAAGAGTTTTTAAATTTAAACTTAAAAAGAGATAAATGCAGTCTAAAAATTCCAATCATATAATTTCGGTGCATTATTGTATTGGACCTGGTGTCCAGTTACACAATCCAAATCCATTCAGGTACTGGCTCTGGTTTTTGCTATTTGGTGGTGGTTTCATACTATTGGAGATAATTCCAGATCCTAGGTCTTGCAGGGACTTCCAAAATAAGGGCATCTCCTGGTTTACTAGTGACCCTTTTGTCAACCTGATCTAGAAGAATAAGGCCAGGAGACTACTGGGAACACAGGGATCCAACTTTCTCCTCCTGCTTCCTGAGCGGTTTCCTGCTCTTTCTAGCCAGTTCCACACACACCCCACCTCCCAAGATAAGAACTTTATTCTGCTCTCTTTGAGCAAGGGGACTGGATAGAGGTCAGGAGCCAATCAAGTTATATCCAAATTAAGTTTATTGTGGGATGCTTTATCATGGGGTTTTACTGTATATGTATCACACCTAAAATAATGCCAGGCACTTAATAAGTATACCATAAGTGCTAGTTTATTATTATTATTTGCTTTCACTGTGCTAGAATTAACAAGATGTCAGAACTACTCAAAATCAACCCACTTTGTTTTGTGGCTCGTGAGAAACAATTATGCCACATGTAGTTAATCTTTGTGGTGAAGCAAAGATCACAAAATTTGGATTTAGAAGTGAAAATCTAGAGGCAGGAAGGAAAAAGGTGGTAATTTTCACTATTAGGATTTAGGGCTCTAAAGCAAGCAATAGTTTTCATTTTTATCTACAATAGTTCAATGCGATACCTTATTCATTACCTCCAAACTTTTCCATGATATGGCCCAAAGAAAATAATGACCCTATCTGTACAGCCAACTGGGATATACAGAGAAGGCTGCTGGCAGAGCAGCTGCCAGCAGAGGATGCAGGGCAGAGAAGTCCATCTGCCCTAGGCCTTGTTCAATTCCCCTGAGAGTTGAGGGGATCAATATCACGGCACATCTGTAACCTATTTGGAGTACACCAGTGTGGCATGACCCACCATTGTCAAGTTCCACCACATATGACACTTCTACACCTAACAAGGTGATAAATGAGCTCCATTTATTCAATAAACATTTAATCACAGAATACTTGATTAGTGGTAGGAACATTAGAATATAATTGGAAAGGAATTAGAGTTAATTTTAATTTAACCTACTTATTTTACAAATGAGGAAACTCAGACCCACAGAGTCTAGGTGATTTGTCAAAAGACATAATATAGTGTCAGATTCAGGACTTCTGAAGGACAAAAGCTAAAAGCAAAGAATGTGGACATCACTCTTTGCCCATGGCTAAGACCAAATGAAAATTGTTATTCTGGAGTATGGGAATTCCATTGGGATATTAATGAGAAATCCATTAAGTTCTCAATTTGGGGGGTTAATCAAAAAAGAATAGTGGCATGAGAAGAATAATAGTTTACATTTCTTAAACACTTTGTAGCAGACACTGCTGGTGACCTATCCAATATCTATTTCCTTCTTCCTTGCTAAAGAACCTTAAACTTGTTCTAGTGCCTATACATTTCCCAATTGCCTCAGAGAAGAGTGATTTTATCCTAACTCCAGTGGGTAAATCCTAATCCCTTTTGCCTGTAACCGGTTTTAAGGTGGGAATTCTGGGCATTGGGTGGTAGAGGGGAGTTCTGCTGGAGAGCTTCTGGGAAAAGATTCCTTACTACTAAAGAGACACGAAAAAAGATGGTCTCTTTCTGTCTCTGAGTTTAGTTTTGCCTGTATTTAACAACTGGAACTCTGTAGCTGTCTTGCACCCTGAGGGGAGTCAGCCCAAGGGCAAAGCCAATATCTAGAGGATGGCTGAGTTGAGAGATGGAAAGAATTTGGGCCAGTAGATGATGACATTCTTTTTTTTCCCCCCAGGTTAAATGTCTGCTTTATTCAGATCCAGTGACCAGAGGCCCAGGCAGCCAATTTTGCAGGAGATTTTGCACCTGAGTGTCTCCCTGCCTCACCCTCCCAAGAATGTGCTCCTACAGATGGGACATCAGAACTCGTCCTTTATGTCAAAATGGGACTGGTCTTCCAGCTTGAAGTCCAGGTTGGGGCTGCCATCCTAGATGATGACATTCTTGATCCATCGAATTATCTAGCCCTGAAATCTGCCCTACTTCTAGACTTCCTATCATGTTAGATAACACATTTCCTTCCTTTATTAACTCAACTTGAAGTGAGATTTTCTATTACTTGCATCCAAAGGCACCTAAACAGATAACATGTGCTAAGTGCTAGAATATATTCTCTTTTATCCAATAATCCTATGTGATAGGTATAATTGTTATCCTATTCTACAGATGAGGAAACCAAAACAGATTAAATATCTTGTTCAAAGTCACATAACAAGTAGAACCATAATTTCAAAACGATGAATTCAGAGCCCATGCTCATAACCACTGCTTTCTATAATCCAATCTAATGTTTCATTTTATAATACACTAGGTGACTTAGGAGTAAAAAATGTGCTTTCTTAATTTTAACTGATTTGATTAATATAAAAATGTTTTTATTCCCTGCAGATACTGCTGACTGGGGCAAAAAGTAATAGGAGAAAAATAGATGGGTCCTAGGTTACAGAGGGATTATGATTCAGTGTTCAATAGTAATCTACAAAACAGATAACTGAAGCAGTTTAGTATATGTAATTACATCATAAATGCAAAGAAAACATAAACAGAAAATTGATCTGACTTTATCTCCCTATCAATGGTCTTGCGCAGAGGGAGGAAGAAGGCAGTGCTAATTTCTAAGATGTACCTCTAAGCTAGAAAAGTCTGTAAGTTGACTTGGGTTCTAGTCTTGGCTCTACCATTTACAAGCTATACTACTTTAGGCAAAACTTCACTTCTGTGTTTTTAGTTTCCTCATCTGTAAAATAGGGGTAATAATAGTACTTGTACCTCATAGGATTGTTGTGAAGATCAAATGAGATAAAATACATATAAATCCCCTAAAATCGTCCCTGGCACAAAATAAATACTCAATTAGGATTAGCTATGGTTATCATCATTATCATTATCATTAGAAAGAACAGATGTTCTTTTTAAAGGGGGTAAATAAATTACACTCCCCATTCCTAGAAATGTAAAAAGACAAGATACTTGTATTATAAAGTGTTCTTCATTAATAAGATGAAGTAATGGAGGCAGGAAACAAGTGACAATAAAAACAGTCATTAAAAATAAAGAACAGGGCTTCCCTGGTGGCGCAGTGGTTGCGCGTCCGCCTGCCGATGCAGGGGAACCGGGTTCGCGTCCCGGTCTGGGAGGATCCCACATGCCGCGGAGCGGCTGGGCCCGTGAGCTATGGCCGCTGAGCCTGCGCGTCCGGAGCCTGTGCTCCGCAACGGGAGAGGCCGCAACAGAGGGAGGCCCGCATACCACAAAAAAATAAATAAATAAAGAAAGAAAGAACAGTGAAGAAGGGACTAAGGTCGTAAACCAAAATTGGGAAAAGTGAAATTCAAGCTCAATTTTTATTTTGTAATACCTCTAAACTTCCATAAATCTTGAAATAAAGGTTTCTAGACACCAAAGAGACATAATGAAAGAGACAAAATAACAAAAACAAAAACACACATAGAGACTGAGACATGTGGAGCATATAATACAAAAGACTTACAGAAAATAAACAGAAAGAACAGAAATGCAGACAGGAAAGAAAACCAAGAATTCACGCTCTGTTTCCCAGGAATATACAAGATTTCCCAATCAGCCAATTCTCCCACCCCCCACTCTCCTCCCTTCCAACTCCAAGTAACTTACATTGAAAGATGCCAGGGCCTCAGAGACACTCTTCTCAATGAACTCATCAGTGATTCTTCGGGAAGGATGTTCATTAAACACAGAGTTCATTAGCGCAATCTTTGCAGCACTCCGCCGGGCTTCAGCTTTTGTGGGGCAAAACTAGGCAGGGAGACAGAAAAAATATGTGTGCATGTGTATCTGAGAGAGAGGAGGGAAAAGTGGGAGGGAAACACTTGGGATAGAAGACACTTGGATACTCTTTGGTGAAATCAGTTTGTTCAACACACCCTCCAAAGTTTTTATTGTAAAATGGTTGGGGCATTTGGAAACATAAATTTGATTCAACATCCTGAAGTCATTAAGGAACTGGAGACAGCTGTAGCTCATACCAAATTGAATGCAGGATGAAGAAGACTGCTGAGGTCAGCATATAATCACTGGATATGAAAAATACCCCGTTTAAACTGTCAAGAGAATTAATTACTCAAAAGCCAGATTCTGGCCAGTCTGTTAGAAATCTGTATCTTGTTCTCTTATTCTGCAGACAGGCAAGAATTTTTTCATCCCTCTAGATAACCTAAGATTAGAACAAAGCTATGTCTAGGCTGCTTCTGCAGAGAAGCCCTCTAGTCTCTATCAGAAGCACCCATTTGGGATTCTTGGACTTTTCTTTTAGCTATGTGCAGGCAGTTTCTCCAATAATGTAGTGAGCTACGGAGCTATCCCTGAACAGAGTCTAAGGTCTGAGGAAGGATTTTATAGTCTTTCCCCACCCCCTCCCAGTAGAAGCAAAGAGAAGAGAGGTGGCTAGGGAAAGGAAAGCTGACCCGAGGAAAACAAGAAAAAATTTTAAATTAATTCATGTTTTTACATTGTATCCAACATATGTAGTATCATAGAACAAGCCTGATTTTCAAAAGTCTTAAATCACTCAACTTCAGATCCCTAGCCACCTTTATAATTCATCTTCACTGGCTGCCTCAAAGGCCTCTGTGCCCTCTGTCATTTATGATTAGGATGAGAGAAAAGGAAGAAAGTGATGTTATAGTTTTAAAAAGTAGACCAGGTTATGTTTGCTACTTAACCATCCTTAATATCAGTAATTCCCAGTTTCCTTTAGCTGACAGGTCTCTCTGAAACAACATATGGAGTTTGGTACATTAATCCTGTTTTCTTGCTTATTCAGTTTCTCTGTTTCCACTTCTCTCACTATTTATTAGCCTGCTGCTCTTTCTACTATATAGTGCTCTTTCTGAAAAGTCATCTATGAAGAAAACCACCAGGAGAAATTTCACCTGCCAAAGTGGATATAAAAGATATAAGCTAAAAGGGGCCAAGATAGATAATTCTACTCTTTCAGGAAATAACAGAAATCACATTACTCTAATGGTCCAGTTTGGGGCATCCCCATAAAATTATTAAATCTTTAATCAACAGTATGATGAGGTGGGAAAAGGAAGGAAAGGTCTTATTTTCTAGTAGCAAAAGATAAACATTAGTTATCTTGGGCATATGTTTATTTCTCTGAAATGGCTGGGGTTCTGAGAGAAAAATTTAGTCACCCGATTTGAAATGAAGCTTCCTTAGGACTGTTTCCATTTGAGGCAGGAACTGAGCTACAATGGCACTCATTCATGCAACAGATTTATTAAGTGTCTATTCTCTGCTGGGCACTGAGTTTGACAGTAGAGATTTAAAACTGAACAAGAAAGAAGACAGACATTACCTCTGCCTCCATGGAGTATAGTCCACTAGGAGAGAGAAACAGTCAATTACGATATGTTTTGATAAATGGTATGATAGGGGAAGTTCAAGGCACTATGGAAGCACAGAGCAGAGGGTATAACTTTGTCTCAGGGTTATAGAAACCATACAGAAAACAGAACAAAAGTGTCTAGTCTCTTCTCTAAATTCCTACTCAGGCTCTAAGTTGACATTTCAGGAGGCTACCTTCCTATCTGCAATGTGAAAAATCCATCTTTGATGATAATATTCACACTAGTCAAATTTCTCGTTACCCTGTAATAGCATCAACGCTTTTCATCATCATATACTACGGGACTTTCATATAATTGTAGAATGCTAGTACCAGAAATACTGGTTAGACATAATCTAATCTATCTCCTTCATATTATAGATGGGGAAACTGAGGCCCAGAGAAATTACTCGACTTGCCCTGTTAGCAGTCAGGGGAACAAGAATTTGGATCTCCTAACTCTTAGATGAGTACTATTTCCACCATATATAGTCCCTCTCCTTTGATCTCTTAGAGAACTCAAACATTGCTTTCCTTAGTGATAGCCTATGAAAAAGTACCGGGGGCAATGAATATTATTCTATGTCCTCAAAAAGAGATAGCAGGAAGTTGGAAAGCCAGATTAGAATGTGAGTTAGATGCTAGTAGTCTGCTTTTCTTTCAGCCTTCAAAAACTCAAACCCACTTTGAATTTGAGCATGGTTAAAAGAAAAGCATGCTACTGAGGTTTTTTCTGCTCAAATGAGCCTCAGATGCTTATCAGAATGATTTGCCCAGAATTGGTCCAAGTCCTCAAATATGTGACTTTGGATAGAGATTTAATGGCCAAAGTGACGGAGAAAGACATTAGTAGCACCTAAGCGTTTATCTTTGCTACTGCTGCCTCAGAACTCTTACCTGGAAACTCCCAAAGCAACTTCCCCCAGGCAGGGTGACATAGCAGACATAGGGAGGGCTGTTGGAGGGAACCATCTCATAAACCACGAGAGCCCCATTCTTCAAGTCAGCCCCACGGGACTGTTTCATCTGCCAGAATTCCTGAAGTGCCTCCACCACATTCACTACAAAAAGAGAAGTAGTTAAGTTCAGCAGTAAGAACACTTCCAAGCAGTGCTCTGCTTCAATACAGTATCTGTAACCTGTACTTACATTAAGAATCTAGGCCCCTTAGCTCCCTACCTATTACCATTTAAAAGCATTTTAATTAATAAGCCTATGCTGTGATTAAGTCCATTTGCATAGGAAGACCAGAGTATGCCTGCCCTCCTCTGCCACATCCCTAGTTCACATGTGATTAGTCCTAGACACCAAAGGAGAATAGCATAAATATTGGAGGCCAGAGTTTCCAAGGTCAGCATACCATTATCACTGACTGATGAAGTACAAGTAGATTATTCCACAATTGGTTAGCTGGCCTAGAAGAGTAATAACCACCATGATCATAAATGCTAACATTTACTGAACACTTACTGTATGTCACATTTTCTCCAAGTGCTTTACCTATTTAATCACAACAACCTTATGAGGCAGGTACTTTTATTTTCCCCATTTTACAGATGAGGGAAATGAGGCATAGGGAAGTTAAATAACTTGCCCAAGGATATAACAGCTAGAAAGCAGAAGAGCAAGAATTCAAACCCAGGCAGTCTTGGTTCCAGAGTCAATGTTCTTAACCATTATATAATACTGTCACTCAAGGAAATATGGCCCTATTAGCCATTTTCAAGGCTGTGCTTCTGGTGAGCAAACCCATGACTAGCTTCCTTTTCCATCCTGGAATACTATGTGTATACTATATATATATATGAGAGAGAGAGAGACACAGAGAGAGGGAGAGAGAGAGAGAGAAAGGGAGAGAGAGAGAGAGAGAGAGAGAGAAAGAAAGAAAGAAAGAAAGAAAGAAAGAAAGAAAGAAAGAAAGAAAGAAAGAGAGAAAGAAAGAGAGAGAGAAAGAGAGAAAGAAAGGGAGAGAGAGAAAGGGAGAGAGAAAGAAAGAAAGAAAGAAAGAAAGAAAGAAAGAAAGAAAGAAAGAAAGAAAGAAAGAAAGAAAGAAAGAAAGAAAGAAAGAAAGAAAGAAAGAGAGAAAGAAAGAGAGAAAGAAAGAGAGAGAGAAAGAGAGAAAGAAAGGGAGAGAGAGAGAAAGGAAGGAAGGAAGGAAGAAAGGAGGGAAGGGAGGAAGGGAATGAATTCTGAGGCTTTCCCTAGGCATAAATGATCTTTGGAAGGACTGTATATTGGGAAACACTCCTCCACAGGTGTCTTGCACTACTTTCCATCTTGCTAGGTATGCCAAGATTTCAAGGCCCTGACTGCTCTTTACTTGGGCCCTTTCTCAGGATTGAATTTGCAGCAAGAAATCTTGAGGGATGAAGTAATGTCTCCCTCTGGGACAAAGAACAAGCTTGCTTACTGTTTGCTATAAAATGGCAGGTTCCCCAAGCTCAGTGTTCCTCTCCTGTAATGCAACCCATGGCCTGTAAGCATCCACCTGAGCCCTCCACATCAGACTTGGGAGACAAGGGAACCAATGCAAGCAAACAGGATGCTCATGCTACTTGCTGTTCTATGAGTAATAAAGTCCTTAGTCTCTGACCCAGAAGTCTCTTGACTTCTGTCAGCATCCATGAAACAGTAACTGGCTATGTTATTAGTTGTATATAGGGTAAAATCAAACTCCAGACTTGACACTGTATTCCAGAAATTCCAGAACAGTTCCTTTCATCCCCCAATACTTGGATTCAATTATTCCACAAATATGTATTGAGTACCTACTCTGTGCTAGACTGTGTGCTGGGTGCTAGGCTACAATAGTGAGCAAAACCATACACTGTTCCTTTTCCTATGCAACTTACAGTCTAAAGAGGGAGAGAGAGATTAACCAAATATATAGTCCCATACAAATGAAAAATTGCAACAGTGATAAATGCTATAAAGGAGTGGTAAATGGTGGTAAATGTAGGAGCATCTAACTAATTAAGAAGGTCAAAGAAAGCTACCCTGACAAGGTAATATTTAAGCTCAGATATAAGTATGAATTACCTAGGCAAAAAGGTGAGAGAATAGCGCTCTGAGCAGAAGGAACAGCATGTACGATGGCTCTGCAGCAGCAGGAAATATGGTGAATAAAGGCACTAGTGTGGCCAGAAAAGAGAGAGTGAGGGGTAGTATAAATGCAAGGTGAGGTGGCACACACACACAAAAAAAGCAGGGACCAGATCAGGTCAGACCTGGTGGGTCATGTTAGAATATTGGCTTTATCCTAGGAGCAATGGAAAGCTATTGAAGGGTTTTAAACGGAAGGAGGGATAAAATCAGTTTGTTTTTGGAAAGGATCTCTTTGACTCTAAGGTTCCAAACATTTCAAATGGCTTTAACTAAAGCCTCGTAATAAAAAAATCATCACACACATTCTCCAATATCTTCCAACATGACCACTCTCTAAGTTACAACAAGGACTCGTTAATTCTATTATATTACATTAGTTAAGATCTGACAAGGAGAAGACACCAAGATGGGACAGACATGCAAGCGATTTACTGGGGAGGAAGCAGGAGAAGGGAGAGCCTTCAGACCATGTTCTAGGTCTGACACCTGTGGAAGGAGAAAGGGAAGGCAGGAAGTTTGGATATGTGAGTCTCAGACTGCAGCACCGTTCCAAGAAAGGTTTGGCCAGGCCAGTAGGAAGTCCTCAAGCCAAAGGAATCCCACGTCTCACTAGGATGTGCCTGAGTTAGTACCCCTGCTGTGCTCAGTCACTGACTGGGAGCAGCCTGCAGGATGTGTGGTCTCAGTGCAAATGTGGTGATGAACTCAGAGGCGACAGCAGTTTAAGGCTGTCAGTCAATTATGCTCCCTGCAGCAGGAGATATTAAATATGTTTTCATGGCTGCCACACACACATTAAACAAAAATATGAGCACTTAATAGGTGCATAGCTCTATTCTAGGCATTAGAGATGCAAAGATGAATAACATACATTCCCTGCCAGGAAGGTGTTCAAAAGCTAGTGGCTAATAATAACTTATCTTACCTGCTCTGCAACTGAAGCAAGCACTCCATGTACCAGCCAGGGTTTGAAAAGCAGCATAAGCTCTTTACTAATACTCTACATTTAACTGACTTTTTAAAATGTTCATTCTTCCATTAAAAGACAGCATGAAAAGAAAACTCTCCTTTTCCCACTCTTGGTTTTAGCAGAGGCTCTTCAGAGGTCACTGCTGCCCAGAAAGCTTAGCCACCCTTGTTCTTTTCATTTAGATCTTTTCAGGCCCAGTTCCCTCTTTGAGACAATTTAGCACAATGTGCTGGGTGACAGCTCTCCTGACATGCAAACAACAGGGAGAATATTGAAATAAAGAGGAAGGGGAGGAGACTGCTATAATGGGGAAGGTCCTATTAAAAAGCATATGTCCATTCCATGTCCAGTTAAGTCCCTTTTGGCACAGAGTACAGGACTAGTTTTTAATGATTACTCAAAGCCAAATGAAACAGGGAGTCTTATTTCAGAAATGTGAGCATGAAATGAGAAACTGGGCAAAGTGATCAGGAAAAAAGCAATGAATTGTGATCTGCATTTGAAAATGCTCATAAGACTCATTCATTTCTAGAGCTGAAAGGGACTTTAGAGATTATCTAGTCCAACTCAGGCTAAGAAATGACTTGGTTGAGGTCACATAGCTGTGGCAAAAGTGGGGCATGAATGTAGAAATTCTGATGCCAATGTTTTTTCCAATTTGGGAATCTTAACCCAGGGTCCAAGGTCCAGTCCATGGTTGAACTTCGTGGGGGTTCACAAGTCCCCTAAAACTCTAAGTAAAATTAAGCATGTGCGTGTGTCTGTGTGCGCGTATAAGTATTTGTGTGTATGTGGGTGTAGGGAGGGTGCTGATAGTTTTGATCAGATTTTCAGCGAGGAATCATGGATATAATGGTTTACGTAAGGATGGTTAAAGGGACAGTGAGGTAGGAGGGTAGCAATTACTGAGACATACATATCTGACAGCTACAATTAATTATTGGAAGTCACTGATGGATGCTGGGCTGAAAGGGACATGAAAGACCATGATAGTGAGGAATATTCAAGCGCTTGTACCATAATGTTGAACAACAACAAGAAAGATAATACTTTTGGTTTTTCCTTAGGAGATAAAATATTAGATGAATGTCTAAGAGGTAAGACAGACAGATTGTATACCCACCAGAGTAAAAACATTAAAACAACACATGGGAACTTCCCTCGTGGTCCAGTGGTTAAGACTCCGTGCTCCCAAGGCAGAGGGCCTGGGTTTGATTCCTGGTTAGGGAACTAGATCCTGCATGCTGCAACTAAAAGCCTGCATGCTGCAATGAAGATCCCGCTTGCTGCAACTAAGACCCAGCGCAGCTAAATAAATAAATATTTTTAAAAAATAAAATAAAACACCACATGAAACTATAATAAAAATTTTATAAAAATAAATACAATCTTGTAGTGGAGCAGCATGGATAAATAGATAATAAACAGATAATGAAATTGAGAGGTGAGTGAGAAGGTTCTCTCTGATCATACAGGATGGTGAGAATAGTCTGGCCTGGCTTAATTCACATTATTATGAAGATAGGGAAGCTGGTTAACAATACTTCATCTGACATTTCCTATTTCAATTTGTAGAAGGTATCCCTGAATAGCCCACAGTGCATAGTCTCTGGAAGGGATGGAAGGGAAGGATTGAAAAGTGATGTGACTTTGGGAGAGGACTATGGTAAGCTGAATAATGCCCCCTGCCAAGACGTCCATGTCCTAATCCTTGGAACCTGTAAATGTTACCTTATGTGGCAATGATTTTGCAGACGTGATTAAGTTAGGGATCTGAGATAGGGAAATTATCCTGGATTTTTGGTGGGCCCTAAATGTAATCACAGGTGTCCTTAGGGAAGGAGACTTGATGAAACACAGAAGAGGAGAAGGCAGCATGAACATGGAGGCAGAAATTGGAATGATGCAGTCACAAGCCAAGGAATGCTGGCAGCCCCCAGAAGCTGGAAGAATCAAGGAAGCAGATTCTCCCCTAGAGCCTCTGGAGGGAGCACAGACCTGCTGTGACACCTTGACTTTGGCCCGGAGATACTGATTTTGAACTTCTGGACTCCAGAACTGTGAGAGAATAAATTTCTGTTGTTTTAAGCCAACTTCCTGATAATTTGTTACAGCAGCCACAGGAAACTAATACAGGGTCTAATCCAACATTCCAAAAATTAGAAACATTCCGATCAATCATTTTAACTACATAGTCACTTACAACAAAGAAGCTGTCTGTGATTCTGAGGGAAAGGAAAAACTAAACAGAAAATACCACACAAGATTCATTTGTTCAGCCTAGTGGAGTAGCTGGGCAGAATTTCCAATCATGTAACCATATTGTGATATAAAGGGACAGCAATAATTTTAAAATAGATACGTTTGAAGAGGGCAACACAGAAGTTACAGAGCAAGGAAAGTGACTTGGTCATTCAGGCAATCGTGCCAGTTTAGAGACTACCAGCTGTCAGCCATTAGAAGAAGGGGTCTATATGCCATGTGGAAAAAGGGGCAAAGGAAACGTTAATGCTAACAATACCTATCAAATGCACAGTTATCAAAGCACATCCATATGCGTAATAAGAGCAGCCACTCATTGAGTACTAACTATGTGCTGCGTGCTTTACGTTCATTATCTCATTTAATCCATGCAGAACTATTAAGATAGGTTTTATAATACCTATTGCACAAATTTGGTGAACAAGCTAAGGAACAGGCCCCAGTGGCAGAACCAGGATTTAGAACCAAGGTTTGTTTGCCTCCAAGACCAACCCTCTTTCTGTTGTACTATCCTGTTTTATTGCATCATTAATCCTCACAGAGGCTCTGTAAAGTGGACTGTGAGCTCCATGAAGATAGGGACTGAGTACCTGTCTTGTTCACCACTGGTGATCAATAAATATTCGTTAAATGAATGAATGGAACAGATGAGGCCTAGAGAGATAAAGTAATTTATCCAAGATCACACAGCCATTATTTGACAGGGCCAGGTTCTCTGATTCCAAATCCTATGCACTATAGACTGATTAAGATCCTGTAGCATACTGAGCTAGGTGTGTATCTTGGGCAGGGACTGCGGGGAGAGATATAGGACAAACAAGTGAAATAACAGAAGAATTTTAAAAAATAAATGCTGAGATCCTACATGAGTCAGGTAAATCTAAAGACCGTGCCTGGAAAAGGTGAATTTAGAGCAGTCAGGAAGAAGATGATGAAAGATCTGAATTGAAGATGATGCACTAAAGTATTGCTGGATTGAGGACTGGTCTGGGCAAAGACTAAAGTAAATTATATTCAGGGGAATAGAGCCAGCCCCCAAATACCATGCCATCAGTCACAAAGGTATGTGGACATATGCCAATGGCAGCTTTACCTATTAATTGAAGCAGAATAAGTGATTCCATGTGGTGAAGGACTTCTGAGCCAAATCAGCAGAGATTCCGCTTGCCTGAAGCTAAACTATCTGCCAAACTTTCCCAAAGTACTGGCTGGACACCCAGACTGGAAATGAGAAACTCAAGAATAATGAGAAGGACTGTGGTGGGAGGTAGGGAGGTTGGAGGGGAGAATTGCTGGAGAGTCTGAATCCTGACTGATTGCTCTTGGTCAGTACAATCCTCTTGTTCCCTCATTCTTTCTAAGGAAATGAAAAAGGTTTTACAGGATGCTCAGTTTAGACAAGAGCCTCTCCAGGTAACCCAGACAAGAAAACTGTCACTCCTCTACAATTTTAATAAACACCTATAAGTTTCTAAGAAGAAGCCTTCAGATTTAGGGTGCCCACTCCTGGCTACTCCTATGCCCAGAGGCAAAGACCTTCCCTTGGTCTCGACTTAAAAGAGACCTGAAGCAACAGGACAATAGCTAATGGCAATTCCATTATATTGCTCTGTTAAGTCTAGGAATTAAACTAGAAAAACAATTATATTCCCTCATGATGAATTTCAGGATCATGTGCATTTGCATTCCCAGCACCTAGCAGAGTGACTGCCCCGTGGTAGGAGTTCAAAATGCTGAAGAACAAAGGGAAACTGATGGGAAATATATCATTGTGCATATAAAGCAAAATGGACCTAAAAATCTGTTTTCATAGGCATCATTGGTTTCACAGTTAGGATTTAACAATGAGAGAAAATGATGTGTTCTTCCCAAAGAAATATGAACCAATAAATTTGAGAGAATACTTATCATTTTCTAAAGTACCCATTATGTGTCAGGTGCACTATCTCATTTAGTCCACATCATAATTCTTGAGGAAACTGAAGCTCAGTGAGGTTAAGTCGCTTTCACAGAGACACAGCTGGCAAGTGACAGAGATTTAATCTGGGATTTAATCCAGACTAGTCTGACTCCAAAGCCTGTGTGTGTGCTCTTTTCACTGCACTTTCTCAGGGAGAAAAAAAAAAAGTCATTACTATCTACAGAGAAAGCCCCACAACCTTTCTCTGTATTAATGTTAAACTAGAAAATTAAAGATACAGTCACTTCCAGGTCAGGCAGGACCTAGCCAAGCAGAGAGAAGTGATGTCTCAGAAATTCCAGACCTGAATGCTGTATCCCACACTGCTCACTATATATTTCTTGTTACACTATAAATCTGGAACTCAAACTCAGGAAATTCTGCACTGGTTAAACAAAAACAACAAAGAAAATTCTCACATCCCCCTTTTCAGAAACCCTGGAAATTAGACATCTTTAAGATGAAGATTTCTAATGGAAATAGGGTTTCTGCCTGGCTCATTTCCACTGAATTTAACATTGAGAGAGCCAAGGCCTGGGATTTATCCTCAGTTCCTGGGCAAGGGCCAGGAAAACTGAGCCAGCCAGACAGAGAGGCTGGAGTTGTGAGGCTCCATACTTAAAAAGACACCAAAGAGGTATTAAGTCACAGGAAGCTGGTGTGGGCTCAATGGTATGGGTCCAGATTTAAAGGCACAATTATAGCGAACTTGTGAAAGCACTGCCTAATTCCCCAGCAAATCTGAAGTTGCATTGGAAATCTCAGAGTGACATGAGTAAGAAAAGAATTTAAAAGTCAAGGTTAAGGAGATGGAGTAAATTAGCAGGGAGCCCAGGAATTGCTGAGATCACAGAAGATTGAGAGGATATGGATGAGAAATGTCTTGGATCTGAGATAAAGGATAGGATCCCACACAACGGGGTCTAAAGGCAGAGAGATGTTAAGGCATTAAGCTACAGGAGGAATTCCATTTCTAAAGGAGAAAAGGTTGGATAGAAAAGAGGGTTGTATCTGTAAAAAGGGGTCCCTGGAGAACATAGTAGTAACTCAGTAAAGGGGAGGGGTGGGAGGCTTAAACGTGTGTATGAATGTGTGCGTCTGTGCGTGTGCGAGTCCGTGTGTGTGTGTGTGTGTGTGTGTGAGTGTAGCCCAGAAGGAAACTCCCCAAAAGGAAATGCATGTGAAGGCTCTGCGCCAGGAAAAGCGATCCAAAGGACTGTGGGAGCAAAGCTCCCTTACAGAGAGGGTGTCCCACAGGAGGCCAGACCCCGCAGACTCACCTCGGCCATAGCCCTGCGTGTGTTTGGCGAAGCTCCTCACCACGGCCTCCACGGCCTCCCGCAGCACTGCGGGGCTGCCGGCGGCGCCGGGGGGCAGCGGCAGCCCGGCGGCCCCGGACAGGAGCAGAGGCGGCGGGGGCGGTGCGGGGGGCGGCGGGGCCGGCGGGGGGCCCGCCTGGGGTGTGGCGGTGGCGGCAGCGGCCCCAGTCACTCCGGGCCGAAGCGCTCGCAGAGTGCCCCTCCCGCTGGTGCCCACTCCAGGCTGCAGCCGCTGAGCTCGCAACGTCTCCATCCCGGCCGCCAGTGGAGTAGCGGCCCAGAGCTTGCCAGCCTGGCGAGCTAACGGTCCCAGCCTCCCCCGCCAGCGAGCGCCCAGGGACTGAAGGAGGTGCCGGAGCCCAGCCGTCAGTCAAGCGGGGGCGGGGGTGAGCCAGGTCCTATGCCAATCACCAGAGAGGGGGCGGGAGCTGGCCGGCTGCCGCTCCGCCATAGGCAAATTACTGAGGAGGGCGGAGGTTCTGAGCAACCAGTTACAAAGAGAGAAAGCGATATCCTCTATACGGGAGAAGCTTAGCTTGGGCGCGTCTTTGGGAGTCCTGTGGGGAGTACTAGAAAGCGGGCCAGACCCCAGGGCCGAGGCTAGAGGCAAAAAAAAAAAAAAAAAAAAAAAAAAGGCCTGGATGCATGGCTGGGGAGAACTGTGGACAGAGTGAGAGGATTCTTAGAGAGCCTTTGTCCGACCACTTCATTTTACAGATGTAGATGAGGAAACTGGCTCAGAGAAGTGATGTGACTTGTCCAAGATCACATGCAATTGGTGGTGGAGCTAAAGCAAGGAAAGATACTGGCATTTACTGAGCATATATTTACTGTTTGTCAGACACTATACAATGTACTTTAGTGCACTGTCATCTAATAGTCACAATCACTAACTAGACTTTATTATTTTACGGATAAGGAAACTGACAGAGAGGCTAGATAAATTGTCCAAAATTAAATAGCCAGGAGATGGCAAAGGAGGGTTCAGACATAGATCTTCTGATCCCCAATATTTTAATCTTTTCGTTATACCACATCGTTGGGTCATTTTCTGATTTCACCTATTCTAAGTTGAGGGAGGGAGTAAGAAAGAGTAGAATGGGTTGCTCCCATACCTCTCATTAGAGCAAGGAAGAGTTAGATTATAGGAAGAAAACCAGCAAGCTGAAAGGTCCAGGGGGACAGATTAAGACAGGTACCTTCGTTCACAGGTACCTGTCAGGCTGGGTTCCTCCAATTACTTTTACGCGCACACGCACACACACACACACACACACACACGTTTGTCAGTTGACTATCATACCATTTTTACCTAGGCGAGATTATACGATTCCTCTCTCACTCTCTCTCTCCACCCTACAGTAGCTCAGAACTCAAGGATGGGGAAACAGAAGCAAGAAGTAGAAGAAAATGGATGAAATGCACCTGGTGAGATAAAAGTTAGGCCCCCAAGGAAAAACTGTGAGTGGTCAAGACATAGGAAGCTTGAGAGAGGGACAGTTAATCTATTGGGATATATCTGCTGATGGTGGAGGGAGGGATTCTTTGTAGGAATCTTAAGTTAAAGAATTTGAGGATGGACATAGGGGAGACTGAGGGAAATGAAAACCTATCAGATGGCTTAAAACCTTCAGGACATGGGACACTTGCCTTTTCTTCTACAACCACAGTTGGTCTCCTGGAAAGAAGGTGTCTGGAACCTCGAAGTATCCCCTAGATCATTATAGCTATAGTTAGCATCACCCTCCCTCCCTATTTCTCATTCCCCACACCCTCCACCCCCAGCAGAAGTGACAAAACAGAGACTTCTGAACACATTTATTTGATATGTCGAGTGGAGAGAGGAGTGATTTAGGGTTACTCCCCACTTCTACCTGTGGGGGTGTTCATAAGCTCAGACAGACAGAACAGCAGCTTAGAGCCCATGACCCACCTCCTGGAAAAATGAGAAAACCTGTTGTATTGGTTGGGGGAACAGGATGGGAAGAAAAAGCAGGAAGCTGAGAAGTAAAGCTGAGAGCAGGAAGGGCAGCAGCAGAACTGAGGCTGGGGATTGCTGCAGGAAATTCCCAAGGAGAGTGAAGAAGATATCCTGAAAAGTGGTTAGGGCTGGAAGCAGGGTGTGAACAAGGAGCCAAGCCTGGAGAGAGAAGCAAGACCTGCAGAATGGGGTGGGATATTCACGAAGAGGGTAGAGTGTCCAAAATCATGAGCGGGCTGTGTTGCAGGGCATACATGGAAAGCAAGGGGTTACTATTGCAGGAGGTCAAAGAGATTGGAGACTACCCATAAGTAGGGGCTCCCTAACGCTTCTGAACAAATGCGAGTGAGCTTGGGACCCTTTTGGGGCCCTAGCACAAATGGTCCTGTGTGTGAGTAATTCCCATATGCATGTGAAGTGGCCAGGGCATGAGTGCATGTGTCTATATGACCAATAAATAAGAGTACTTACCCTTCCCTGCAAGTACGAGTACTGTGCTTGTAGACACATGTTTACCCATGTGTGCGTGCGCTGAGCCCATGAGCACATGCAACAGACCCCTATGTCCGAGGTGTGTGTGTGAGCTGGTTCTTCCACCCTTCCCAAGGTCTTGATCCCCACCCTCCTTGGCTCCTCTCACTCCTCTCAGCGCCCAGGCTCCCCTGGCCCGCCTAGACTCTGGAAGCCCCCTAGCAGGCGGATCTGCTCAGTCTGCATGGAGTGGCGCCTCACCAACTTGCGCTTGGTCCTGGGAGAGCCTGGCGCCCCCGCCTGGGGAGGGGCGGGCAGCGAAGGCGCCCGACCTCCGGGTTGGGGGCGAATGTCAGGGATGGGAGGGTGGGGGCTGACATTGAGCGGGGGCAGGAAACCAGGCCGTGTTTGCGCGATGTGGTCCAGAAGCAACGTCCCCGAGCCCCTCCGCTCCAGCAACCCCGGACTCCGCCTCCGCCCGCTCAGCGGAGACACAGCCCCAGGCAGACTCTCCTGGGACTGGCGCGGGGAGGGAACAGAGCCGGCTGGAGGGAGGGTCAGCGGGGAGGCGCTGTATCTGCGGCGCTCCAGGGACGGGCGGCTGCACTCCGGCGAGTCGGGGCAAAGATTTCCGGGGATATCGAGCTCCACCGGCTCCATGCGGCTCAGTTTCTGCCTCAGCCCTGAAGGGGGGCCAGGCTCCTGAGCTTCTGGCGCTGTGTTTCGGCGCGAGAGAGGACCCCCACCCGTCACTTTCTCCGCCCACGGGGGCGGATCCTCTGGGCCTTCAGTGCTATGACGTCTGGAAAGACGCGGTCGACCTGTCAGGGTCAGGCCGTTGAATTCGGTGGTCAGGCGCTCAATTCCCGGCCTCCCTTCGGCAGGAGGGACCGGTTGAGGAGGGGCCACTAGGCCCCAAGGCTCGGAGTTGAGCCTTTTGAGTGGTTTTGGAGGATGACGGGGTGGTTTGGGGAGTGGCTCAGAAGGGGAGGGGTCATCGGGGGGCTTAGGAAGAGGGAATTCAAATACGTCCCGCTTCTCCTCTTCTTCCTGGGCGCGAGGGGATAACAATCCCTGTCCTCCTACTCCTGCAGTCTGCAGTTGGATTTCCGAAGGCGATGTGCAGACCCCCGGGCTAGGAGGAGCGGGAGCGGGGTCCTCCACCCCCGGGGACGGTGGGGAATTGAGATACTGCCGGGTCTTCTTGGTGCCCGAGGGCGAGGTGTCGGTGGTGATGATGATGACCTCCGTACCCTTGGCCTTACAGGCGTCCAGCAGCGTGGCAAGGGTCTCGCGATCCCCGCGGTCCAGGGCGTGGACAAGCGCCGAGGCGCCAGCGTGATCTCGGACTGAAGGGTCTGCGCCATGGGCAAGGAGCAGGGAGGCCACCGCTGCGCCCCCGCCGCCGGCGCAAGCGTGCATAAGCGCCGTGCGCCCTAGGCGATCTGCGATGTTGGGGTCCGCGCCTTGCTCCAGAAGGTAGCGTACCATGCGCGCCTTGTTCTGGGGGTCGTCGTAGCGGGCCCGACAGGCCGCCATTAGCGCAGTCTCCCCTTGGGCATCACCCTCATTCACGTAGGCGCCCCCCTCCAGAAGCAAACGGGCCAAGCGTAGCTTACCCTGACCCACGGCCCGAAGAAGAGCGTGGCCCTCGGTGTGCAGCATAGCTGCCGCTGGGGCGAAAGCACCGATGGAGCCGGGACTGGGACCTGCCGAGGATGGCTAGGGGATTGGGGGTGGTGGCTGGCAGAGGCCCGAAGGCTCAGTGGCGAAGCCAATCCCTGCAAAAAAGAGAAAGATCTTATTTACTGATTCAGGCAGGGAAACTGAGGCACTGGTGGAAGGACCGGCGTGGGTCGGGGGAGATCTCCCCGGCACTGCACACAGTCCTTCTAACTCCTGCCTTGAGCCGCCCCCATCCCCCCAGCGCATGCCTGAGGAGGTGGGAAGGGTGCACCCGCACTGAAGGACGAGCGCCAGTGCAAATGCGTACGTGCACGCGCAGGGATATCCGCACCGCCACCCTCACCCCACGGCTTATCAGACCTTTCCAGCATCCCCCTTTTCTTATCCGTACTTGGAATCCCCCTTCCTAGGATGCTGAACGCCACCCCCCGACACACATGCACCCATACATTCACACACAGTCCCATTCCTAACCTCTTTTAGGTTGCCACAGCCCCACAAACTGAATGGGGGGGGGGAGGGAGGCAGCTTGCAGAAGTAAAGCTGAGAGCAGGAAGGGCAGCAGCAGAACTGAGGCTGGGGATTGCTGCAGGAAATTCCCAAGGAGAGTGAAGAAGATATCCTGAAAAGTGGTTAGGGCTGGAAGCAGGGTGTGAACAAGGAGCCAAGCCTGGAGAGAGAAGCAAGACCTGCAGAATGGGGTGGGATATTCACGAAGAGGGTAGAGTGTCCAAAATCATGAGCGGGCTGTGTTGCAGGGCATACATGGAAAGCAAGGGGTTACTATTGCAGGAGGTCAAAGAGATTGGAGACTACCCATAAGTAGGGGCTCCCTAACGCTTCTGAACAAATGCGAGTGAGCTTGGGACCCTTTTGGGGCCCTAGCACAAATGGTCCTGTGTGTGAGTAATTCCCATATGCATGTGAAGTGGCCAGGGCATGAGTGCATGTGTCTATATGACCAATAAATAAGAGTACTTACCCTTCCCTGCAAGTACGAGTACTGTGCTTGTAGACACATGTTTACCCATGTGTGCGTGCGCTGAGCCCATGAGCACATGCAACAGACCCCTATGTCCGAGGTGTGTGTGTGAGCTGGTTCTTCCACCCTTCCCAAGGTCTTGATCCCCACCCTCCTTGGCTCCTCTCACTCCTCTCAGCGCCCAGGCTCCCCTGGCCCGCCTAGACTCTGGAAGCCCCCTAGCAGGCGGATCTGCTCAGTCTGCATGGAGTGGCGCCTCACCAACTTGCGCTTGGTCCTGGGAGAGCCTGGCGCCCCCGCCTGGGGAGGGGCGGGCAGCGAAGGCGCCCGACCTCCGGGTTGGGGGCGAATGTCAGGGATGGGAGGGTGGGGGCTGACATTGAGCGGGGGCAGGAAACCAGGCCGTGTTTGCGCGATGTGGTCCAGAAGCAACGTCCCCGAGCCCCTCCGCTCCAGCAACCCCGGACTCCGCCTCCGCCCGCTCAGCGGAGACACAGCCCCAGGCAGACTCTCCTGGGACTGGCGCGGGGAGGGAACAGAGCCGGCTGGAGGGAGGGTCAGCGGGGAGGCGCTGTATCTGCGGCGCTCCAGGGACGGGCGGCTGCACTCCGGCGAGTCGGGGCAAAGATTTCCGGGGATATCGAGCTCCACCGGCTCCATGCGGCTCAGTTTCTGCCTCAGCCCTGAAGGGGGGCCAGGCTCCTGAGCTTCTGGCGCTGTGTTTCGGCGCGAGAGAGGACCCCCACCCGTCACTTTCTCCGCCCACGGGGGCGGATCCTCTGGGCCTTCAGTGCTATGACGTCTGGAAAGACGCGGTCGACCTGTCAGGGTCAGGCCGTTGAATTCGGTGGTCAGGCGCTCAATTCCCGGCCTCCCTTCGGCAGGAGGGACCGGTTGAGGAGGGGCCACTAGGCCCCAAGGCTCGGAGTTGAGCCTTTTGAGTGGTTTTGGAGGATGACGGGGTGGTTTGGGGAGTGGCTCAGAAGGGGAGGGGTCATCGGGGGGCTTAGGAAGAGGGAATTCAAATACGTCCCGCTTCTCCTCTTCTTCCTGGGCGCGAGGGGATAACAATCCCTGTCCTCCTACTCCTGCAGTCTGCAGTTGGATTTCCGAAGGCGATGTGCAGACCCCCGGGCTAGGAGGAGCGGGAGCGGGGTCCTCCACCCCCGGGGACGGTGGGGAATTGAGATACTGCCGGGTCTTCTTGGTGCCCGAGGGCGAGGTGTCGGTGGTGATGATGATGACCTCCGTACCCTTGGCCTTACAGGCGTCCAGCAGCGTGGCAAGGGTCTCGCGATCCCCGCGGTCCAGGGCGTGGACAAGCGCCGAGGCGCCAGCGTGATCTCGGACTGAAGGGTCTGCGCCATGGGCAAGGAGCAGGGAGGCCACCGCTGCGCCCCCGCCGCCGGCGCAAGCGTGCATAAGCGCCGTGCGCCCTAGGCGATCTGCGATGTTGGGGTCCGCGCCTTGCTCCAGAAGGTAGCGTACCATGCGCGCCTTGTTCTGGGGGTCGTCGTAGCGGGCCCGACAGGCCGCCATTAGCGCAGTCTCCCCTTGGGCATCACCCTCATTCACGTAGGCGCCCCCCTCCAGAAGCAAACGGGCCAAGCGTAGCTTACCCTGACCCACGGCCCGAAGAAGAGCGTGGCCCTCGGTGTGCAGCATAGCTGCCGCTGGGGCGAAAGCACCGATGGAGCCGGGACTGGGACCTGCCGAGGATGGCTAGGGGATTGGGGGTGGTGGCTGGCAGAGGCCCGAAGGCTCAGTGGCGAAGCCAATCCCTGCAAAAAAGAGAAAGATCTTATTTACTGATTCAGGCAGGGAAACTGAGGCACTGGTGGAAGGACCGGCGTGGGTCGGGGGAGATCTCCCCGGCACTGCACACAGTCCTTCTAACTCCTGCCTTGAGCCGCCCCCATCCCCCCAGCGCATGCCTGAGGAGGTGGGAAGGGTGCACCCGCACTGAAGGACGAGCGCCAGTGCAAATGCGTACGTGCACGCGCAGGGATATCCGCACCGCCACCCTCACCCCACGGCTTATCAGACCTTTCCAGCATCCCCCTTTTCTTATCCGTACTTGGAATCCCCCTTCCTAGGATGCTGAACGCCACCCCCCGACACACATGCACCCATACATTCACACACAGTCCCATTCCTAACCTCTTTTAGGTTGCCACAGCCCCACAAACTGAATGGGGGGAGGGAGGCAGCTTGCGTTTGGGACCTAAAACGGGTGGGGGGAGAATTGCGGGTTTCTTTTGCCCCTGCTACATTCCCCATCACTCCTTGCTCTTTCCCCTTCCCAGGCGCTGCACCCAAATAGATACCTGTAAGTCCGCAGAATCTCCTCCGGGCCAGGACTGAGGCCAGGGCCACGGGGCAGCTGGGGTGGCGGAGCCGGGTTCCTGGGGGCCCACATGGCGTGGGGGTGGGCACCCGGATTCCCTGGGTGTCAGTATCTGCGCCCGGGCACAGAATCCTGGTCCCTCCTCCCGGTGCGCCCCGGGCACAGCGCCGGCTCGGGAGGAGAGAAGCTGAGGGGGGGGGGCGGAGCTCTGCCTCTCTATTTATAGCCTAGTCTCTGAGGGTGGGGGCGTCGGGCATCAAACCGTTACCCCACCCATGCACACATAAACCCTCAAAAGCTAGAGGCTCCAATCCTGACTTCCCTTGCTTAGCCGACCTCCCCTCAGTCACAACAAACCTAAGTGTTCCTTAGGAGACTCCTCCGCGACCCAGACTGGGACCATCCTAGTTCTTCGTTGAGCTTCAGCAGATCCCCATTCTCCGAGCTTGGTGTGTTGATGCGCGCCTGTGCGCCAGATCTGACCTGCCACACACAGCACATGGCACACTGTGCAGAGGGGTGGAGAGAGGCGATGGCGATCCACAGCCGGGGTCCTTACTGTGCAGAGAGAGGCAAGAGTTGTGGCTGCCTTCTCGTAGTTTAAATGTCAGGGGGAGCTGGAGTCACACAGTGATACATCTTCATTCCACCTCCCCCAAAACGGAACATGTACCACAAATAAACTTGGACCTCAGCTCCCTTGTACAGACCTCTTAGATAAGTATGAGGAGGTTGGATATCTGGGGTCATTTTTAGGTACAGCAAGGGGCATTCCCAGTTGTCTCCTCTCCATATTCTTGGAGGGGTGGGAAGGAGAGAGATAGAAAAGGGGCAGAGAAGAGTGAACCTTGTAACACATCCTCTCTCATTGCATCTCTTTACTCTCAGTCTTGCTTAGAATCATTATTTTTCCATCTCGCTTAAAGGTCTCTGTTTGAATCGCTCCTTAAAGTCTTCTTCTCCCTGTCTGTAGCAGTCGGTTTCTCTCACTGTCTGTCTCTGCCTCTCCTCACCATCTGCCCTGTCTCCATGGTTACCATAGCTTCCATCTGCATATTTTAGGAATGAGTTTGTGTCCAGCTGGAAGGCGCCAGGGGGAGTGGGAGGGGGAGTGAGGAAAAAATCCTAAGGATTTGGAAAACTCACCTGAGGTAATTCAGAGGCTGGAGGCCACCAGACACAAGATACAATGTTCCTGGAGAAGGGGGAGAGAGAAATATTTGCAGGGAAGCTACCCATTTTTACTAGCTGCCCTTTATTGGAAACCAACCATGTGCCAAGTACTTTACATACATTATCTCCAATCCTCACAACAACACTATAAAGTAGGAATTATTTTCTTGTTATAGATGAAGAAACTGAGACTTAGTAAAGTTAAGCAAGCTCTCCAAAGCCTCACAGCTCTGTTTCTGTCCTATTCCAAAGACTTGGTGCTTGCCACTCCACCTACAGCCTTCCCAGTCCAGAGGCTTCACTCCCAGGGTCATTTTCTCTGACGTCTGGGTTATTGTTCTTGACTAACTCCTAGATTCTATCTCTACTCTGAACTCTTTCCCTCTGTTTGTTTTTTGCGAAAGTGGGACTCCTCCTCCCACCGTGCCCCCTTTTACCAAGGGCTAGGAGGAACTGGAAGGCAGTGGGAAATGCAGGAAACACTGGATTCCTTCCCTGTCTCCTCAACTCTGGTTATCTGATTCCTAATTCTTCCTTTCCCAAACCCTCTTTCCATCTTCTCACAGACATGGCAGCAACCCACAGGAAAACATTTTTCTAGAAAAGAAATATTCATTGGTGGTGCTGGAGGGAGGCAGTGCAGGATTGAAGGGAAGGTTGGAGTAACGGAGGAGAGGCCCAGCGTGAAGACAGAGTCACAAAAAGAACGACCCTTAAGAAGCAGGTTTCACAGAGGTTCATTTCTCTGTGGAAGCTCCCTCAACAGAGTCCCTCGGTGAGATGTGAGAGTCAGGTTCCCTCTGTGAACTGTCGCTAGCCAGGGGGATCCTCCATCTGAGATGAGGTGTGAAATGACTTGACCCCTGGTTGATTCTGCAACTCCATCTCTCTCCTCACCCGGCTTTTCTAGCCTGAGTTCCGGCGAACTCCCTCCCTCCCCTCCTCAGCTTCAAGTGGGCGGACCTCCCTCCTTGGCTTCTCCAAGATTGGCCGGGAGAACTCACCAATGGGGAGCTCTGGGAGGCGGACCTAGAACGCCAACAGCTTGAGGAAGACCAGCAAATTTCAAGTTGGCTGCGGCGTGTTTTCCGCGTGGGGGAGGGGCAGCAGGTAAGGCCCCGACTTGGTGGCTCTGACCTGGTTCCGCTCCACACCTTCCGAACTAGTTCACCAGGGCCAAGCTGCTAGCTAGATAGACGCTTTCCGGCAGCCTGTTGGATCAGCCCCCTTCTAGTTCCCTACCCCTTTTTCCTCTGTGCTCCCATTGCTCTGTTGATTGTGTACCAGAGAAACGTAGTTTTCTTTCGCGCAAAAGGGAGATATATTAAAGGAGAAAGTGAAAGACTCACTCTGGTACCTCTGACTCTTTGCTATGGCGTCAGCTTCCCCTAAATCTATTACTATTAAGAGCCTGACAAACTCCTGTTATCTATCAAGACTCTGATGAAATGTTACCTTTACCTGTAGCTTTCCTGGTTCACCTTTTTTTGCAGAATTAATTATTCCCCAGTCTGACGATAGCATTTTAGGCATACCTCTGTTGGAGCACTTAGTACTCAATCCCTCTTTAATGTTTCTATTCTTTTTAGAATATAAGGTTTTGTAGGGCAGGTTCTAATATTTAATACACAGTGCCCAATAAAGGTTAATTGGATGGAATTAATTGGGGAGGAAGAATTTAAACTCCTGATGTAATTAGGCAAAAATTAATAAAAGATAAAACAAAATACAATACAGTATATAATTATGACCTCTTAAATTAGTGGTTCATAATATAATTGCTCCCACAGTCCAGAGAAGGGAGAAAGCTAAGAGGACTGGGATGGTGAGGGGAGGCTTTAGGAATCACAAAGTCTCAAGTTTGGAACAGACCTTAGAAATCATGTATTCATTCATTCATTCATTTTTAAGCAAATATTTATTGAGCATCTACTATATGCCAGACATAATGCTAGACAATGGGGATCATAGTGAATCCTCTACTTTAGATATGCATCCTTCCTTTGATAAACCATATTTAGTAAATGGTTATCCAGCTTCAGTTTAAACTTCTTAGTAAGAGAACTTCCTATCTCACTTTGTTCTTCAATCGGTATCTAACAAATAAAACGGATATGTGGTTCAACAAAATGCATTCCACTGTAAAAGAGGAAGAGCTGTCCTAGTGGTAACATTCTTAAAGATAAAGAAAATCATCCCTTTTGTTTTCTGATTATAGAAGTAATATACATTTATCCTAGAAAACTTGGAAATACATAAAGGTATAAAATATCTATTATTTCATGACTGTGATATAGTGTTATTATTTTAATATGTATCCTTTCAATTTATTTTCTGCTTGTATACATATGTATACATCTGTGTGTTTGTGTATATATTACACACATAGGGCCATACAACAAATACAACTTTATATCATGCTTCCCCCACTTTACATTATATTGTGAACATTTTCTGCCTTTAAATATTATTTGAAATAATTATTATGTCTACATAATAGACTAAGATGGATGTTTGATTTTTTTTTAACCATTCATTTTTTTGTTGGACCATTTAGGTTATTTCAGAATTTGTGCTACCATGGATAGCTCTTTGATAAACATGCTTTTACTTATATCTCTGACTATATATCTGATGATTTCTTTAGGATAAGTGTTTAAAGTGGGATTACTGGGTTGAGGATATGAACTTTTAATAGGCTATAGATTCAAGTGGTCAAATTGCTCCCCCAAAAGACTGTGTTTATAGTCCTCCCAGTAAGGTATGAGAGTGTCCATCTCAAAAAAACCCATGGCAGCCTGATTATTTTTTAAATCTTTGTCAATTTCACAGGTAAAGAATGGTTTTATTGGCTATTCTTTTTTTAATTGCCTATTTGCACATTTAATCTATTCATGTTCTTTGCACATTTATTCTATTGGGATGATTTTTTTTTGTTTGGATTTCCATGAGTTCTAATATGAGTGTTAACTCCTTGTCTTACTTATTACAAATATAGCAAACTGTAAACATTAGAGTGCTCCAGGCCTCAGTCCCTGGATCTCTTCTTTTCTCTCTTCACATCCACTCCTTTAGGTATCTCACCCAGTCTCCTGGCTTGAAACATTTGTATACTGAGAGCGCCACTAGAATGTAAGCTCCATTTAAACTCCATGGGTGCAGGAGTTTTTTGTCCATTTTGCTCACTGATACATCCCTAGCACTTAGAACAGTGCCTGGCACTTAATAAGAACTCAGTAAGTATTCATTGAATGAATTTAGATGGTTTTTAAATTATTATTATTCCCATTTTACAGATAAGGAAACAGGTTTACAGTTATTAAATAAATTGCTGAAGGTTGTATAGCTAGAAAATGACTGAACTGGGATTCAAATCCATGTTCTTAACCACTACATGTACTGCCTTTCTTAAATTTGATGTAATTGTTTTTCTGTATGTTCTGTTGAAACCTGCTTCATAGTAACTTCTACCACATCACACAGTTATGCTTAATTGGGAATGAGTATAATGTATATGAGATGTTGTTGTTTGCAGGGGAAGGAGAGTACAGGGGTAAACACTAGGGAGGATTGATGTTTATGGAGGAGCAGTCTGGGACCAGGTTATGGGAAACCTTAAACATCTTCAAGAATTTAGACTTGGGCTTCCCTGGTGGCGCAGTGGTTGAGAGTCCGCCTGCCGATGCAGGGGACGCGGGTTCGTGCCCCGGTCCGGGAGGATCCCACATGCCGCGGAGCGGCTGGGCCCGTGAGCCATGGCCGCTGGGCCTGCGCGTCCGGAGCCTGTGCTCCGCAACTGGAAAGGCCACAGCGGTGAGAGGCCCGCGTACCGCAAAAAAAAAAAAGACTCAATCACAATCTTAAATAGAAGAGACTCATTGTAGATTCCTGAGCTGAGTGGGGTCCAGATAGTTTACAGTTTCCCAACCACCAGTTTAGTGCCTTAATTAACTAAAATTTTGTCTTCTTTTTACCCCACATCCTTGAGGGTCACTTGGTTAGTATGTGGAAATGGAGTTAGATTTGTCTAACCTGAAAGCTCATGGCCTTTTCTTAACTCCTCACTGCTTTGCAGTCAAAACAGCTCCTGTGTCCATTGCTAGAATTGTATCTATCAGGTGGAAAGACATCTAAGCCGGCTAGTTAGAGTGTCTTTTCCCTGGAAAGGGCCTGAAGACATGGTGGCAAATTCTTACTACTTCTCTAGTGTCTGTAAGACATCCTCTCTCCTCTAATGTGTTCTTTAAGTCAGATCACAGTTTAATCTATTAACTAACAGCCATCTTTTCCTGACATTTTTCTTGGCACTTGGACTTGAAACTTTCCAGTTCCTCAGGCACACATTTTCCCACCTCTCCTTCCTGCTGCATATTGTTAATCTCATCTACTATGCTGTTTCACTATATTTTTAATTTTTTTATGAATATTTTTTTCTTATTACAAAAGCAGCACCTATTCAGTACAGGAAAAAAAAAACCATAAAATACACATCATCAAAAAAAACCAAAAACCCATCACCTCCAATTAACCAATGTTAATTTTTGTTGTATATCCTTCAAGAACAACTTTTTAATTCATATATCTGGATGGGTGTATGTGTTTGACAAGACAGATTACTTTGTACATATTTTAAAATCTTTTTTCCCCCTAACTAATCTTTAGTGGAGTGCATTTTGTTGAGCCATGTATTTCTTGTTTTATTTGTTAAATATTGATTGAAGAACAAATATCCAAAAATGGAATGACCTGCAAAGTGAGAGAGGGAGTTCTTCTACTAAAAAGTTTAAATCGAAGGTGGATAACAATTTACTAAATATAGTTTATCAAAGGAAGGATGCAGGTCTAAAGTAGAGGATTCAATATGATCCCCATTGTCTAGCATTACGTCTGGCATATGGTAGATGCTCAATAAATATTTGTTGAAAGAATGAATGAATGAATACATGATATCTAAGGTCTGTTCCAAACTTGAGACCTTGTGATTCCTAAAGCCTCCCCTCACCATCCCAGTCCTCTTAGCTTTCCGTGAGAGGAATTATATTATGAATCACTAATTTAAGAGATCACAATTCTATACTATATTGTCTCTTATTGCTCCATAGCTAACATATTGTTAGTATGTGCCCTTAATATGATGTGATGAAAATGGCTCTTTATCTCTGTGATCTTCCTCCCCGAAACACACAACCCCAGTCTAATCAAGAGAAAAACATCAGAAAAATTCAAACAGAGGAGCATCCTATAATACTTCTAACCAGTACCCCTTAAAACTGTCAGGGTAATGAAAGACAAGGAATGTCTGAGAAACTGTGAATTTTGAATTGCTACTTAAGTTTCTTGCTTTTTTTTATTAAGAAAATTTATTTCTTAAAACAGTTTTAGATTTACAGAAAAACTGAGCAGATAGTACCAAAAGTTTCCATATGCCCTGGCACCAGTTTCCCCTATTATTAATGTCATATATTAATATGGTATATTTGTTACAATTAATGAACAAATATTGATACATTATAATTATTCAAGGTCCATAGTTGATTTGGAGTTCCTTAGTTTTACCTAATGCTCTTTTTCTGTTCCAGAATCCCATCCAGCTTACCACATTACATTTAGTTATCATGGCCCTATTATGTATTGAATATGTCTATACATACATATACTTACATGCACAAACATATATGTATATGTACGTATACATACATAACTGAAATTGAAAGGATTCATATGCAAATACTAATAATGATTATTACTACATCATGGTCATGAAATAAGAGGTATTTTTATATATACCTTTATGTTTTTCCAAGTTTTCTAAAATAAATATATACTACTTCTATAATTAGAAAACAAAAGGAATGGTTTTCTTTGTTTTTATGAAGGCCACCACTAGGACAGCTCTCTCTCTTTTACAATGGAAGTGTGAACTTTCCTTGTTTTTGATGACCTTGACAGTTTTGAAGAGTACTGGTCAGGTATATTATAGGATGCTCCTCTGTTGGAATTTGTTGTCTTTTTTCTCCTGATTAGACTGGGGATATCAGCTTGGGGGAAGAGGATATCACATCATATTAAGGGTACATACTAACAATATGATTTAATTTTGTTCATGTTGAAACCTTGGTCATCTGACTGAAGTAATGCTTGTCCAGTTTCTACACTGTAAAGTTACTGCCCCCACCTTTCCAAAATTGTTTTGGACAGAGTTCCCTATACACAGGCCATACTTAAGGAGTGGGGAATTACACTCTCTCTTTTTAGGGTGGAATCTACATAATTTATTTGGAATTCTGCATGAGAAATTTGTTTTTTCTCTACCATGTATTAATTTGTTCAAACATTTATTTATATCAGTATGGTCTCTTGGATATTTATTTTATACTTTGGTGTTATAATCCAATACTACGTTATTGCTCAAATTGTTCAGGCTTTGGCCATTGGGAGCTCTTTCAGTCAACTCTTATGCTCCTTTGACACAGCCCCATCAATGTGTGTATTGTTTTTTTGAGCACTTTCTTACTTTCTGGCACTACAAGATGCTTCAGTCTCATCTTGTATATTTCCTGCCCCAGTCCTAGAATCGGCCATTTCTCCAAGAAGCCCTGGTTCCTTTTATTGGAAAATGGTATTAGAAGCCAAGATCTGGGTGCTAGGTATCTTCTCTGCTACTGGGATTTCATTTCCTTCAAGTTTCATTTTCATTTGATGACTTTCTTTATCCCCCATGCTATCTGACTGGCTTCTCAAAAATGGTGACAAGAGGCAAAGTTCAGTTACGGTAGCAGGAGGAACTTTCAATTCCTCACAGTTGATCACAGTGGAATGGGCTGCCTTGGAGGAAAATGGACACCCTCTCTTTAGGAAAATGCCACCAGAAGCTGAATGACCAACAACTTACAGAGGGTAGTACTGTACTGGGAGGGTGTTTGGGCTAGAAGACTCCATGGGTCCTTCCAATTCTAAGATTCTGTGTTTCCAGGTGGTGTTTAAAAAGATCAACTTGGGCTTCCCTGGTGGCGCAGTGGTTGCGCGTCCCCCTGCCGATGCAGGGGAACCGGGTTCGCGCCCCGGTCTGGGAGGATCCCACATGCCACGGAGCGGCTGGGCCCGTGAGCCATGGCCGCTGGGCCTGCGTGTCCGGAGCCTGTGCTCCGGGAGAGGCCACGGCAGAGGGAGGCCCGCATACCACAAGAAAAAAAAAAAAAAAAGATCAACTTGATTGTAATGGCTCTTATCACATACATCCCCACCCCCAATCAAATGACAGTGAGACTGATGACTCATTCCTGTTCCCTCCCAGTGTCTGGCACACTACCTTTCTCATGGTAGATGCTTAATAAATGTTTTGCTGAAATGCATTGCATTAGATTGAGTTTAGGCCTGGTTGGGTTTGGAAAGTGAGGGAGAGAAAGAATTCAAAGATCATACGTAGATATGCAGATGGTGATAAACATCACATTAACTTAGGGGCATAGGAAAGTTTCATCCAAGGGTCTAGTCACTTTCCTCTTTGTGCTACAGTCACACCATATTGCAATTATCTGTCCTGCTGGAACCGTGTCTCATCCATATTTTATATTTTTAGAAATACCTTGCTTGGCACTATGCCTGCTCAAAATTTGTTGAATTAAACTGGCTTTTCAGGTCTCTGGGAGAAAAGATTGAGTGTCTCGTACCTCCCTGGCTTCCTGTCTGTTCTACTGTACTTTTTCTCTGTGTTTTTGTCTTTATCAGGTTTTTCCTCTTGGATGTCTGAATCCCCAGGCCCCCTCCATCATGGCCAGCCGGGGTGGGGGCCGGGGTCGTGGCCGTGGCCAGTTGACCTTCAGCATGGAGGCTGTGGGCATTGGGAAGGGGGATGCTTTGCCCCCACCCACCCTGCAGCCTTCTCCACTTTTCCCTGTGAGTGTCTGCCCTCCTTTCCCAAGACTCCCATATGCCCCTGGCTGACTGTGTATGATCCTGGATTCCTCTTGAGCCATCATAAAATCATCCTCATCTTGCCCCTCCCTGTCTGTATACTCCCAACTTATATGGGATGTTTTCCAGACAAGGAAGTGTCTACCCTCACTTTTTACATTCTCAGCTCCCCAGCTTTCAAAATGCTGTGTTGCTCCACCCATTTGCCTTGGTCCTCTGCTCAGTGGGAGCATTGGATTGAATTGTGGGGAGAGGAGTGGCCGTCCCAGATTTGTACTCCAGCATTTTCTCCCTGAATTGACCATTGCCTCTGCCTCCTTAGCCCTTGGAGTTCCGCCCAGTGCCTCTGCCCTCAGGAGAGGAAGGGGAATATGTCCTGGCACTGAAGCAGGAGCTTCGAGGGGCCATGAGGCAGCTCCCCTACTTCATCCGGCCTGCTGTCCCCAAGAGAGGTCAGTTGGAATGCTAGTATCATGTTCTGAGTGCCTTCCATGAGTAGTGCCCTATACTTAGCACCGCTGGGGCCCAGAGAGGCCAGAAGAGGCACAGCAAGCTCACTGCCTAACTGGGGAGATCACAGTAATTACCCCTGCATTTGAAATGCATTATGGTATCCATGGTTTGTTTTGAGTCTCACAATAGTCTTGGACAGTAGGAGGTTAAGTATTAAGATGCCCATTTTACAGATATAAATGGGGAGATGTATTAAAATTTTTAACAATCTGGATATTGCAGGTACCAACCAATCAGAAGAACTTGAGAAGGGGTCTCTGAGAAGCCCTGTAATTAAAATATTACCCCTTTGGTTTGTGGATCATGGAGAGGTCGGGGAGCCAGGAGGGACTGGAGAACAGGGTGTACTTGGGAGGTCTGGGATAGTGGATATTTACCAACTGGTGTGGAAGTACAGTATTTCAATGTATTGACAACCAGTGCTTTCCTACTAAGCCCTAGAAGCTAAAGTTCAGAGCGATGAAACACTTGCCTAAGTTAGTCCCATTAACGAGGAGTAAAGGGAACACTGAAACCCTCGTTTCTTGCTCTAGTATACTTTCCACTGTACCACACTACCAGTCAATATAGCCATGCCTTTGCATTAAGGGAGATAACAAAAACATTGTAATTTGAGGTGGCAAAAGGACAGGTTAGAAGAGTGTTGAAGGTCCTCATGGAAGCTGACCCCCTGGGCTCTGGGTCTGGGGTGAGGAAAAAGACAATTTCTGAGTTTTGAGAGGGCTGGACCTCAGGAAGAACCCTGTTCTAGGGCTCTGAAAGGATAAAACTTTGACCCTTGACCTCTGATCCCTCAGATGTGGAGCGTTACTCAGACAAATATCAGATGTCAGGGCCGATTGACAACGCCATAGATTGGAACCCTGGTAGGTGATGGGCCCTTTCATTGACCTCCCTTCTTTCAAATGCTTGAGATGCCTCAAGCCACAAGCCACCACCCTCTCCACCCTCCTCTGTCTCCATCTTCACCCTATTCAGGAGCCTTAGATGTGCTCCAAAACACTCTCAGACTCTACCTAAAAACCTATTAAATGGCCCCCACTCCTCTGGAGGCATCCAAGCCACAGTTTTGTTCCAAGCAACTTTGACCCAGCCCCTTCCTTCCTCACCCTTAACCCTAATCCTTACCTGTCCTTTCAAAGAGTCATCATTCACAGGGCACCCCAGGGCAGAGTCTTGCTGACTTTTACATTCCCGCTATTCCTAGATTGGCGACGTCTACCCCGGGAGCTAAAGATCCGAGTACGGAAGCTACAGAAGGAGCGTGAGTGTATCTAGAAAAAGGAGGGAAAGGAGAGGTTTCCTTCATCAGCTGTAGGGCCAAGGCTGCTGGTGGTCTTGCCTGCCCTCCTAATTCCTACCTACCCAGTCTACCCCGTATTGTTGCTGGGTGCCATGGTGGCCACATGAGGGCAGCAGAGTGACATGGTCTATGCAAGAGGGTGGGGTAGAACGCTATCTAGGAAGTTTGCTTTGATGGTTCACCTTTTGATCCTCTCACCAGGGACCACCATCCTACTCCCCAAGAGGCCCCCTAAGACCACAGAAGATAAGGAGGAAACAATACAGAAACTAGAGGTAAGGAAGAAATGCTCATAGAGACCACCTTTGGCCCATGTGTGCCTCAATTTTTCCCTTCTGTGAGCTGAGTTCCTCTTCCTATTCATCTTCACATAAGACCCTGGAGAAGAAGGAAGAAGAAGTGACTTCAGAGGAAGATGAGGAGAAAGAAGAAGAAGAAGAGAAGGAAGAGGAAGAAGAAGAGGAGTATGATGAAGAAGAGCATGAAGAGGTGAAGGGGACCTCCTTTCATTCTCAGGCCCCCTTTCTTCCACTCATAAGCTTTGGGGATCTCAACTTCGGAAAGCTAGAGGGCCAAAGGAGATAGTGCCTCCAAAGGTTTGCACCCTCCACTTTACCTGTCCCTAGGCTCTTCTCAAGAGTGAACTACAGCTTGAATGCGGAGTGAACTATAGGCCTGGAATGCTGTGATTAGGAGGGAAGGGGACTGGTACACAGGGATGAAGGAGAATGCTGAAAGCATGCCGACATACCTTTCTTCCTTCCTTTCTTTCTTTCTATTTCAGGAAACTGATTACATCATGTCATATTTTGACAATGGAGAAGACTTTGGGGGTGACAGTGATGACAATATGGATGAGGCTATATACTGAAGAAGGACCCTAAACAATACCCTGGACATTCATATCTTTCTTGATCTAGGACACAGAGAGTAGCTGTCCCCTATTATTTGGTTTTGTGGACAGGCAAATCATTTGCTTAGAATCCAGATAACCTGTTTGGTCCCTGGAGATAGGAATAGAGAGTGACAACAGATAGCTCTCTTTTCTACCCTTCCCCTCCCTCTCTCCTGTGGTATTGTATCCCCTCTGATATCTTGGGGAAAGGACAAAGGACCAATGTCTTAATTGTATGAAAGGGAGAAAGGAGGGTGGAAAGAAGGACTGGAGTCATTAGAGCTGAGACAGCTGTGCACATGCCCCTACCCATTTATAGTTCTTTGTGGAGATAATTGGGGGTGCGAGCAGTTAGGAGGAATAAGGCCAGTTTTATATTTTTAAATAAAATGTTTTTATCTGTCTCTCTGTCCAGGGTGAAGCCTAGGGGGAGAGGGCTGGAGGAATGAAGGGGATGCCTAGTAAGCCATTCTTCTCTCTTCACCTGTTAAGAGTCCAGTGTGACACACTGGGGGTTACAGTCTTCCTGTCCTTTGCCCCTTCCCTCCTACCCCCATGGTGGGACACCTAATCCCCATCCAGCTCTGCCAAGGCACATTCAGGAGCTCATCTGCAGGGCTGCGCAGAGAGAGTTGTATACAGCCCACGCCCTGAAGACCAGCTGGCTTCTGGGCTTCTGGTCCTGAGGCAGTGGGGACGACATGATTCACGTGTGTTCACATGTGTTCACAGGGACACAGGCCCTCACTTTCGCACGCTTGACCTTGATCTTGTCCTTGTTTACAAGGAATGATTACAGCTATTTTTGTGGGGAGAGTCAAGAAAGCCAGGTGTGGGGAGGGAGTAGGGAGGAAGTGCTGATTTTTCTTCAGCACGCTCGCCCTCTTCCAGGCCCTGGAGACCCCACTTTGAAAGGTGTGTCTGTGAAGCAGGAGCCCCCTAAATAGCCTATTCTCCACTTCCGGAAGCTGCTGTGTGGCTGAGTTGCAGTTTCCCTTCTGTGGAATTTAGTTAGCCTTTCTCTCACTCCCTTCTTGTGGGGAGGGGGAGGGGGTAGGCAGTGTTGCTTTACAGGAAGTAAGGAGGGTGCGGAGGAAGGGGGTGACTTAGGGACACTCAGCTCTGAGAGGTGCTTTCTCACCCACACAGTTCTCCCTTGGGTGAGGTCACTTCCCTGGGCTCTGATTGGCTTCCGAGGAAGCCCTAGATGTACTGATTGGTTCCAGCCACTTGACATGCAGCAGTCACGGGCGAGCTGCATGTCCAGAATAGGGACTGGATAAGGAAGCAGGCACAGATAGCTGGGATGCTGTCATAGCGACCTTACTAAACATTTGAAAGCCATAAAGATGGGATGCAGGAGAATCTTCAAGAAATTCCCCAGCCATATTCAGGTAGGCAGACTGAATTCCCTACAGCATCAAGTGATAGAGACTGGCAATGTTAGATATTTCTGACCCAATTGTAAAGAATGAATAGGGGCTGTGACTCCACTGAGGGAAAGCACCTTAAAAGCCTGGTTTGGGTGTGGTAGTAGGTGTTAAGGTAGGAGCCAAGAGAACAGAGAAGGAAACAGGAATAGAAGTAGAACATTCCAGAGTTATTGAGCAATTTGGATGATTGATGTGTTTCCTTTTCTAGTTCTCTGAGGTATTGTGTGAGTGGAGTAGGGGGAGGGGCCAGGGGACCTGTCACTGGGGTTTCCCATAGTCACACTGTAGCCTGTGATTGTGGCTAGGGAGAAATTAGCAGGAAACAAAAATAAAAGACCCTGGAAAAATCTCCTTTTACCTTTCTCCCCTGCATATACACACATACCAGACCTAATCTGGTTAACTATGTTCGTGTCTATGTGGGGGGCACAGTTGACCTCCTAAATCCCACCTAATGCCAGCATTAGGTGGGATTTAGGTGTACTTAAAAGAGTGGGAACAAAGAAGATTCTAGACAAGAGACAGGAGAGGAGAACTGAACACACCCCTGCCCCCACCTCTATACACACACATCCTTTTCCCATGAAATAGGGGAAGGATAAAGGTTAGAGTGGCCTCTTGGGATCAGTTGTACTTCCTCAAAGACAAAGTGTCAGAGAGACCAGACCATTCTTGGACTCTTTCCTATCTGGCCTCCTGCCCTTCCTGGCAGGTGACCTTGCTGAACAAAGCCAGAGACAGGGGACCCAGCAGCTTCCCCAGATTCCGGAACAGTTCCAGGAATGAGCTAGACTGTTTCCATTGACCTTTCCCCTACTTTCCATAGGTTCTATTGGGCAGGCTGAGGCAGAAGCCTAAGACTCAGTAAATAGAGTCAGGGCTGCTAGTCCTCCGGAGGACCACCTGAGAGGGTAGAGGTCCAGGCACTACTTGCAAACATTTAGAGAGGCCCCATGTGGTTCTTGCTCAGCCCTGTACTGCATGCTTGCTTATGTTGAACAGATTGCTCCCATGCCCACAGCCTAGGCTGCTCTGGCCCCAGGCAGGGTAGGTTCTCAGTCAAGAATCCTATCCTTCCATACCCCATGTTCCATCCCTAGCCTACTGGTCCCCTCCCACCTTGGGCAGGAAGCTTGAGATTGGGGTCTGCAAATTTAAGCTCAGGGACTCAAGTGATTTGAGGGAGGGCTGAATGAGAGACCTCATGCAGTTTAGAAGATTGGGAGTAGAGAGAGACCAAAGAAAATTGGAGGGTCAAATATTGGGTGGACAGGACACCCATGGTTGGTGAGGTAAAGACACGTATTTTCCTCAATTCATTTTTATTGCTGTTTGAACTTTGAAAGGAAGGAAGGGTGGCTTGTAGGCTTAGGCTAGTTTAAGAACTAAGCCAAAGGGAAAAGCTGCTATCTCAACTGGGCAAAGCACTGGTTTATGGTCCTAGTTTCACCACTCCATAGCTTTGTACCCTTGGGAATGTCATTTAGTCTCCAAGTGTCAAATTCCTCATGTATGAAAGGGAATTTGAGTTAGATGTCCACTAGGAAATCCTTCAAGCTGATGTTGATCCACCTGCAAGAATCCAAATGGTTCTGAGAACAAAGGTCAGGATGTGTCCAGCTTTTGCTGAATACATTCCGTCTGCCGGATTTCCCCACCTTATTCTCAGCTGGGCAGGCTAAACATACCTCAGGCAACTAGCCAGTCCTTTCCAGGAACCTGCTTCAGCCCAAGTAGCAGAAGGATCAGCAAGTCCATTAACTAGCAAGGAAGGAGACACCCCTGCAGCAGAGTTCAAGGTCACAGTCAGCAAGCCAGGACTCAAATCAAGTAGGCCACCAAGGAATTTCTGACTGAGGAAGGGGCCTGTGGGGCAGGTCCTCCTTATCTCCCCTCATGTAGCATGTCTGGCCAGAGGACAGAGAAGAGAAATGAGCTAGACAGGAATAGTTGAGTTAGCTAATCTGGCCAGAGCAGTGGTGACCCTTTCTCCACTGACCTTTCCCCTATTGAGGCTCACTTTTTCCCCAAGGTCATTTGGGACCAGAAAGTGGGAAATAACAAGTTCTAGTTTCCTAGTATCGCCTCAGAAAGGTCTTTGCCTTATCCCCAACAGGACTTAATTTGCCATTTTGTACTCCGGAGGGAAGGGAGGTTCCCCGTGCAACTCTAATGGGAGTCAGTGGAAAGACAGTGATCCAACCGTAATTGCAGGACCTGAGAGGCTAAGTGTGATCACCCTGGGCACCCAAAATTTGGGGGTAAGGAATCCAGGGATTCCTCAGACCCAGTCCTGACCAATGCAGGGAGGGGCTATGCCCCGGTGACCTCTGACTCTGGGACTGTTCTCCATTCTCAAACCTCTCCTCCTCCTGGGATTCTCAGCTGTGGGCTGAGGTTCCCAAGACATGGACCCCTGCCTCTCCTTGAATCTTCTCCATTCTCTAATTCCTTTCCCTTGGTATAAAATAGACAAGGAGAAATATCCAAATCCTGTCTCTTACGTTCTCTGTTACACTCAGGGCAGCCTTAATAGTGCTAGAATAGGAAGGAGGTTAGACCTGTCTTTGCCTTACCCAAAAGGATGAGGGGGACAAACTAACCTGAGTCATGGACACAGATCCGGGATATTTCCTATCTTGGAGAGAATAGATGAAATCCCATGTGGACAGGGAAAGAAGCACTGGTACTCATCCTCCGTATGCTCTGCTATGGCCAGAGAAGTAGCCATTCTAGAGGGGAAATTCCCTCATCTAAGGAGGTCAAGCTAACTCTTTTACCTCATTTTTCGCGGGCGGGGGTGGTAAGAGGATGTGAAACAAAGATGGGCTCATTGAGAGGAAGGACAAATGCTGACTGGTCCTTTTCTCAGCCCTCTGCTCCCTGTCTCCAAGCCTCTCTCTTGGCCCTTGGACAGTCTTTCTTGTCTGACCATACTTGGATGCTCTTGGCCCCTCACCTCTCCCTTACATGGCTCCTGTTTTGAGACTTGCTTTCCATCCTGAGCCACCATTCTAACACCTGTCCAGAGCTATCAGGGATGTTTATAAACTTCTCAGGAGCTGGACTGGGCCAGGTCAGGAGGGGTGGCTAAGAGCCAGAAAGAGAGCTTGTCACTCAAACTCATTCTTATTGTCTTTCAGATTCCTTTCCTTTTCTGACTCTGTAACCACGTCTTTCTTTCCATGTCTCTCTTTGCCTCATGTCTTTAGCATTATGCTACTTGAATTAGGTTATCAATGGGTGATGTGGTGAGGAATATTTGTAGCCACAGACTACACATCTTCCAGAATGTCAATTTTACTTTTAAGATTTGCTGGGGGAAGATAAATTATTCTTATACTAAAATTACACAAATATATTATGCAGTGTGAATCAAAATTTGCACTTTTTAAACATAAAACGGGTACTTCAAAGACATTTCTGGCTTGTGACAGGCTACTTTGGACTGTTCCAGAAGCCCGGGGGGAAATTCAGTTTCCCTAATCTTAGGGGTCCTTCAGAGGAAATATTTGAGAAGCTCTACTTAGAGCAGAGGTGACAACCTAAGGCAAAAACCTTAACACCAGACAAGAGCCAAGAGTCAAGAGTATAAAGGAGTGAAGCAGGTGAGTGTAATGCAATAGGGAGTGGTAAGAACTGGCAGATATAAGTCTGCCTGACCCTTTTAGCTCTAGCAGGTTGATGCCATGAAGGAAGGTGGGCTCAGTGTTACCAAATGTGGTTGCTTTTTAAGGGAAGCCAGAACAATAGATTTTAGTGAGATCTGGTTTTTTAATGTTTACAACCAATTCAAATATTTAGGAAGAAGCTGTACAAGTTTCTAAATGCCTGCAAGCTTATTCCACCTATGGGCCCTCGGTTTGCTGCCTCTGACCTCTATCAACATTTCTTCCACTTCCCAAAGGTGTATGTGGCCCAAATCTGGGCTTCCAAGGTCTCAAATTCTGTTCCCAAGAGCTGGGGGCAGTGAGGTTCATGAGGTTACAGGGGAGAATGGAGCTCTCCTGCAGGACAGCTTGGGGAGGTAGAACTGAAGGGAAGCCTTTGGGTACCAATGGCAGGTGACACCTTTCTCCAGCGGGAGAGAAGGAGCCATTGGTCACTGCCCAACCACCTTTTCCCTGATCTTCAGGGATATGGAGCTAAAAACATCTTGGGGTCTGGAACAGAAACCAAAGATTCCTCAGAGTTGGAAGATGAGACAAGCATGAAAGCCCACGCATAGAGAGAAATGGGAGAACAGGAGACGAAGGAAGGAAGCTGTGAGCCTGGATAGATGAAGGAGGAAGTCAGAATTTAGACAGGTAAACTGGAGAGGGAGGGGTCTTCAGCCACAGAACCATATAAGGGAAACACAGTTCTCACGCTCCTGAATCCCACCTCCCCTCCCAGCAACTGAAATCCTTCCCCTGTCCATCTGTCCAAGAGGTTAAAAATATCTTAGCTGGGTACCCAGCCAGACATTTCCAAGAACCTGTTTACCGACCATCTGATTGACTTGGAGAGGTGGTCAGCAGCTCCATCACCCAACAGGGAATGAGGATGGACCTTGCTTGACATTCCAGGACTCAAGGCCCATGGGTGTCACCACTCTGTCCCCATGTTCTGCCTTTCCTCTTCCTTCTCCCATCACTCCATGGCCTGGAGATGACCAATCAATTGGTAGTCAGAAAAATCCCAGTCTTCAGTCTGTCCATCCTTTTCATAACAGGCTCCATAGAACGTACAGCAGGGTCACACCAAGGGAACGGTCAAGACAAGACAGGAATAGCCTAAATAGGCTAAATTGGGCCTCATCAGTGGGGCTCACCTCCACTGGCTTTTGTGCTACTCCGTCTAGCCCACCTCAGGGAAATAAATCAAATGAGATGCAATACCTTCAAATAAAGAGTCCGAGAGTTCTTTGTAGTGTCACAAACAGCACTCTCTGTTTCTCAGTTTATCACTCCAAATGGTGGGAAGCTTTCCCCTGGAGTTGTATACTGAAAAGTTAAGAAAGCTCAATTAGTTAATTTCCAGAAGGTGATAGAGTTACTCCAGAGGCCTGTGAGGCATGCTGAGAGTATGAGAGAGAAAACTCTAGTGGTCCCAGAGCTATACCACGGGGGTGTGCAGAGGGCCTGTCCTGGCCCAGGGGTGGGAGTCCCAATAGTGGGCCACCTCTCCCACTACAAAATTAACTACAGGTTGAGTCAGCTTCTGTACACTGACCTCTTCTCAGATTGTTTTGCTCCCCCAACACAGGAAGGGAATCAAGAGGAGCAAAGAGAGAGTGGTGTTACTTATGATAGGTCAGAGAGGAGGAACAAATTTGGGGACATGCCTGGGAGTGAGCTAATCAAGGTAGTGGTGGTGAATATGCCTCCTCTTTTATTTTAGATAACAAGCACAATAACTTTGCCATTGTTCTAACACTTCATATATATATATATATATATATATATATATATATATATATATATATATATATACATTTTTTTTTAGGAGAAATAAAGCTGTATTAGTTTGCTAGGGTTGCCAGAACAAAATGCCACAGACTGGGAGGCTTAATTAATTTTCTCACAGTTCTGGAGGCTTTGAGTCCAAGATCAAGGTGTCCACAGGTTTAGTTTCTTCTGAGGCCTCCCTCCCTTGCTTGCAGATGGCCGCATTCTTTTTCATTTAATTAAAAAAATTTATTTTAGGGCTTCCCTGGCGGCGCAGTGGTTGAGAGTCTGCCTGCCGATGCAGGGGACGCGGGTTCGTGCCCCGGTCCAGGAGGATCCCACATGCCGCGGAGCGGCTGGGCCCGTGGGCCATGGCCGCTGGGCCTGCACGTCCGGAGCCTGTGCTCCGCAACGGGAGAGGCCACAACAGTGAGAGGCCCGCATACCGCAAAAAAAAAAAAAAAAAAAGAAAAATTATTTTATTTATTTATTTTTGGCTGTGTTGGGTCTTCGTTGCTGCACGCAGGCTTCTCATTGCAGTGGCTTCTCTTGTTGCAGAGCAAGGGCTCTAGGTGCATGGGCTTCGGCAGTTGTGGCTCATGGGCTTTAGAGCGCAGGTGCAGTAGTTGTGGTGCACGGGCTTAGTTGCTCCGCGGCATGTGGGATCTTCCCAGACCAGGGCTTGAACCCGTGTCCCCTGCATTGGCAGGCAGATTCTTAACCACTGCACCACCAGGGAAGCCCCTGGCCATATTCTTGCTGTGTCCTCACATGGACTTTCCTCTATGAGCTGAATGTGCATGTCTGTGTCCTAATCTTCTCTTCTTATAGGGGCACCAGCACACTGGATTAGGGCCCAGCCATATGACCTCAGTTTAACTTCATCACCTCTCTTAAGGCCCTATTTCCAAATACAGTCACATTCTGAAGTACTAGGGTCTGGACTTCAACATATGAATTTATGGGGTTTCAGTTCAGACCATAAGAGCAGCTGCTCCCTGTTGGTTGAAGCAGAAGTCTCTTCTCAGAGGAGAGAGGAGTCTTCCCACATGGCCTAGAACTTGACCCAGCCAAGTCATGACCATGACTCTGATTCCCTGTTGTTTTACCACATGTCTCTGTGACTGAGAGTGTAGATCAGGGAATGAAAAAGAAATTATGTCCTTAGTACATTTTCACTAAATATTTCAGCCTTTGTGAGGCCACGTATTCACAAATCAAGTAAAGAAGTTACGTTTTTGTCACCAAGTGGTTGGCCTTGGAAGGCACACAACTCACTGAGGAGCCACATAAGTGTCTCCAATACGCTGAGGCAGGCCATGAACACAGGAGCTGAAGACAGTGAGAAATCAGATGTCACATCCTAGTTGGGAAGCAGGTGCATCACCAGGTTAGTTCAATCAAATCCGTGTTATAGGTGCTGGGGTTGAGGCCGTCAGTCCTGGAACACCTTATCAGAGAAATTTGTATTTTCATATGGCCTCAAGTTACTGGCATCCTCCAGTACTCCCTTTAGCATTTCTTGAAGGGTAGGTATTATGGTACTGAACTACTTCAGCTCTTGTGTGAGAATGTCTTTCATTTTTCCTCATTCCCAGGTTTCACATGTGGATGACCAGGGTTCACACTTAAAGAACTTTACCATTTTCTTACAGCTACATTGGCCCACAGGAAAATAACTTGCCTGGATAGTACTTCTTGCTTTTAATGGTTACGATTTTTGCCAGAAGATGAGACAATGGATGTCCTCCAGCATCACTTCTATGTACATATTTCTCTGCAATGTGTCCAGCAGGTCGCACTGTTTGTGGGTGAGTTCTACAAACACGTCTTCAAAGGTCACTGATCTCTAAAGCATAAGGGATATTCTGGTTCAATCAGCATCATTCTTTCCAGTGCCTCCCATGACTTACTGTATTCTGTTGGTCAGAAGCCAGTCAGTAGCCACTTAGTAGTTGCACAAAGAGTGGAGTTTCCTCGCTGGATGTGGATCACAGTCTGTGGCTGGGAACATCCAGGAAGGCGGGTTCAGTGTTTTCCCCCAGAACTGGGAAAAGTGGCTGCATGCTGGAAGTAACTGAAAGTGATGAAAATCCAGCCTCAATCATCACTGAGAAGGTGGGGATAAACCGCGCGGGGCGGCTGGAAATGAAGGCACGGTGCCGGGAGGAGCGGGCATGACCCCTTTTCACAGGTTGGGGCGCGGGCGGGGAGCGTCTTCCTCCTGCAGCCCCGCCAGCCGACACATGCCCCGAAGCCACCACACGTGCTCCCGCCACCGCCATGGCGCCTCCCCTCCCCACATAGATTTTTTAAATCCTCACTTCTAAGGTAGTTACTATTACTGTTTCCCATTTTACAGATAAATTGTAGCACAGAGAAGGTTAAACAAGTTGCAAGGTCATACAGCTAGTTAAGTGGTGGAAGTAGGATTTGAATTTAGTATGGTTCCAGTTGGTATTGTGCTTAATTACCACACTATACTATTTCTCCTTAATAGTATAGGGAGGCTGATCCCTGAACTTTTTCTAGGCTATAGACTCACCTATTGGGCCAGGACCTGCAGCCCTGGTTCTGCAGTCATCTCTGAGAGGGAGTTTTTCAGCTTTGGAAATGGAAGTGAATGTAGGGTCAGAACAGAGAATGGGACAAAAGTTTCTTTCTTTCCACTCCAGAACTATTGAGGTCAGGATGCTTGGGACAGGGGCCATCAGAGGGTCAGTAAAACATTTTCCTTATCCATCTTATGCATTCCATCACCTAGAGATAGTCCGAGGAAAGAATACTAGGAAGGGGTCTGTATACTACTGAAAGAACTGGGCAAAAGTAACTCTTTTACCCCACTTCATAACCTTCAGCTCTTAGGTGATTGTTTTTTGTTGACCAGGTGTTTGGTCAGATCTTCTCTCCATACTTTTCCCTCCCGATGCCTCAACCCAAGTTATATCCTTGTTTTTCCAGTCTGTTCAGAGTTATCAAGGTAGCCAAGGATCCTGGTTGTGGAAGTATCTGTTTTTTTGCTTGTTAATTTTACTTTCTCTAGCTCTTTTCTCTCTTTAGTTTTCTTTCTGTCTTCTCTCAGATCTTCCTATACCAGATTGGGCCTAATGAATAAATGATACTAAGAACTGGATCTCCTCAAATGGCTGTACATGTAGGTTATAGCTCTTTAAAAATTAAAAGGCATATGAGAAGAGCAAAGGAAAGGAAGACCCAAGATATCCACCCACTTAAGCAGAGAAACAGCTGGGCCAGGACCTAAGGAAGAGTACTTAAGCAAGCCTATGTGCAGATGTCCTGGGGTGGGTTAGAAGTTGTGTATCGAAGGCAAAAGGAAGACCAGTGGAGACTTTTGTGCTCAAAGGGAGGGATGCATTTCCTCTGGGTGAACAGCTATAGCTGCTTCCTTCCTTCCTCAGATTTTGCTGTGCTGTTCAATATGATAGTCACTAGTCACAGAGAGCTAACTAAATTTAAAATAAACAGAAATAAAAATTCAGTTCATCAGGAAGAGTAGCCACATTTCAGAGCTCACTAGTCACATGTGGATAGTGGCTACCGTATTAGGGGAAAATATAGAACTTTTCCATCATTACAGAAAGTTCTGTTGGACAGTGCTGGATTTGAGGTATTAGGGTATCAGGAGGAGGTGCATATGTTCTGGCCCTTCAAGGATCAAATCTCTATCAGACCTTGGGTGTAAGTTATCTACCCTCTCCATCCCCTTCTCGTATCACGTACCAGTAGCAGGCTGTATACACAAACAACCAGGCTTTTGTGCTCCATGGTCTCTCCATCTCTTTGTCCTGCCCTCTGGCCTGCTCTTGTCCTTGCTCTATCCCTCCAGTCTCTGCAAAACAAGCTCCAGAAAAACTTTTCCATCAACTTTGACTTAGTTTCCTGATCACAGAGTTGAAAAAGGGCGGAGGCATTTAATTCTTGAACAGGTAAGAAAAGGAGGCAGAGGTGAGAGTAAAGGTCACAGTCACCATGGCAGCAGAGCTAGAGACTGACACCTTGGTAAAGGCCAGAAGAGAGCAAAAGAGCTGCTGAGAATGAAAGATAGATGCAGACAAAGATTGAAGTGGAAAAGAATCTTTTCAATCCTTTCTGTTCAATTTACATTGATTTTATGAACTTCCAGGAGCCTGAGGTCTGGAATTACTATGTGGAGGTCCATACAAAAGCCAACCTCCAAATAAGGGCTAGGACTAGATTTGTCTGCAAAGATTTAAATGAACCAGAAATCAGAACGTACGCTAACCTCTGCCATCTCAGGGTTTCTCATCACTAGTCACTCCTTTCGGAATAATAAAAATCATTTCAATTACAGGTGGAATTGTGTGCCATCAATCTGTTATTACTCTACAAGGAAGTAACAGAAACTGCTGAGGCATATCGTAAGGAATGAGGGTTGGTTTGAATATTCAGCAAACATTTACTAGGTTATGATCATGTACTTGGATACGAACTGTAATGGGAGCTGCAGAGATAAAAAACGGTAGCTGCCTTCAAATAACTCGATGGTCATAACTCTAAATCCTTATGTCCTGTATTATGTCTTCCTGCATATAAACCAGGCTTATACTGGGAAGAAACTATGATGAAACCAAATTATGAAAAAGACCCATAACCTTTTCCTTCCAAATCCCCTCACAAACTTCATTTCCCTGTATTTCAAGAGCTCATTAAACAAAACAAAAATCAAAGCTTCATGCACTCCGCAGTTGAAGGAATTTAGTAATGATTAACTATAGATGTAGAAAACAAGCTTGGACCACCAGAAGATCCCACTACAGTTCTTTAGTGAATTGGACAAAAGACAATGTAGCTCAAGTTCCTTCCCTCTTCACCCCACCAACCCGCATTCTGACTGTATTCATTACGGTCAATAGAAAATGGTTTCTCTACAGGGTTTTCAACAATGTGAAGTAGGGGGAAAGCTCCTTTGGGCAAATTTTCTTTCTAATAACTTCTTTAACACCATCTCAGAGACAAGAAAACAAACTTTATTGCCATTAAAAAAAACTTTATTTTATTTATTTATTTTTTACAAAGAATACCCCCACCTGGGGTGAAAAAATATATCTGGTTAAGTACAAAATATAGTTTTTGTCATACAAAAAGATATACAATTAAAAAACAAAAAAAAAATGAAACCACCTTCAGCCCACATACTTTCTCAGGAAAGAGAAGATAGAGCTCAGTGCTCTGACACAGGACAGTGAACAAAGTGCTAAGGCTGAGGGAGACTGAGCAAGTGCTAGAGGCTGCAGTGAGAGAGGGGCTGTCAACATCCCTGTCTCCTAACACTGGGCGGGAAGGGAGCCCGCACAGCTTTTGTGAAGACCTGCCCTCTAGTTTCTCATGGCAACATCTGGATGCTCTGATCACAGTGTTGGGGCATTTTGATCTAGAGTTCCTCCTTGGGTTTGGAGAAGTCACAGTGGGCAAGGCTGATAGCAGCAACCCTTCTCATATAATTAGAGTGTCAGAATTGCAGAATTCTGTACACTGGGACAAAGTCTCAAAAGCAGTAACACTTTTTTTTTGTCATTGTGCTTACCCCTAGAGACATAGTAGACCAGTTTTAGCTTACACTTGAGAAAGGAAAAAAATCCCAAATTTGACACAAACTAAAGTGCTAAGAACATCACCTCAGAATCAATTCCAAGGAGTCACATGAAAAGAAAAACACATTCTCCCACATGAAAATGTTTGCCAACAGGAGAACACAGTGCAATAGGCTCTAAAAATGGCTTTTAAGACCTTTGGTGGGGCACAGTTACTACCGCTTTACACCTGATTAAAGTACTTTCTGAACAAAGACAACCTTTGAGCTGCTTCCCTTTAATCCACATGGGAAGCTCACTCCAAAGTCCAAACCAAATCAGCTCTGGAGCTTTTTTTTTTTTTTCTATAAGTGTACAAACAAAGGGGAACAACGATTTTAAGAACATCCTTTTCCCAAAGTTTTGGCCGTGATTTTTTTCCTTTTCATTTTCCTAGTTTGCTAAATTAGCTCTCCTCTACATGGCAGAGGTTCAAGGTTTATTGTTATACCAATCTATAATCCCCTCCATAAAACACTGGGAAGACCATGCCAAGAGGCCATTTCTACCCCTTATTCAAAACTACTGAAAATGCCTCAATTTTCAAAGAGATTTAAGAAAATGGGATTGGCCTGAATTTTTCTAGTATGTTTTTAAACCCATCCATCAAAATACCCCGTATCACATCTCACTGGCTGAGGACAAGTGTGCACCCATTAAACCCCAGGAGATTGCATGCTGATCACCTCCTACACTGGAGAGTCAGAGGCTAGGGTGGACCAGTACCCCACTGTAGAGACTGCTGAGTCTCTAAAAAAGTACGAGTCCAGGAAGAGAGATGAAAAGAAACAAGTAGGTACAGCCGCTTCTTTTCTTCCACATGCTCACTGCACATTGTTGTTGAGGATGCAGGGATCCACCTGGGAGGAAGAAAGAAAACATTTTAGTTTGGGTGAGAACTAAAAGAACAACCCAGTTTAGCAATCCCTCCAAGTCAACTTCCTATAGTAGGCTTAGGGCAAATGTAGTGGTAAAATGACAATTCTCACCTCACTGTAAGTAGGTGGTGGCATGAACTTGAACTCAGGAGCATACATAAAAATAGGGCTGTCTTGAGAACCATCTGTGTCATCTAGCAGAGGAGTAGTGGGGCTCTCCAATCGGTGATCTTCAGGAATGATATCCATATAGCAAGGAGGAGCTAGAGAGAGAAAGTATGGGAATAAGAAGCCTGGCCAAGGAATGCTTGACCATCACCAATTTTACAAACCCAAGCAGGCCAGAGAGGAAGAACAGACATTAGGTCTAGCTTACCTTCTGGGGTATCGGGGATGTTTAGATCTACCCAACTCATCTCAGAACTGGTTCGGCTGGCCATGCTGGATGTCCGGCTACTGAGGCCTGACCTGCTGCCAATTACCAGGGGCAGGTCAAGAACGACTTTCTTGGAGCCAGGGATGCTAACATAGATCTAGAAAAGGAGACAGCAGTTTGTTAGACTGGAGAGCTGGAGAAAACACCACTATTGTTCTGACAGATGAACGATTTCTCTCTCCAGCCCCAACCACTCACCAATAAGGAGTATTCAACTCGAAGGATGTTGCAGCCCAAGATAGAAGGCCTGATCTTCTGCACCCGAAGGCTCTTGCCACGCCATGATGCGCAGGTTCCTGAGATAATGTGATTGCCTCTGACCGATGACAACTTCTGCGTCAGCATCTTGGTTTGGCCATTGGCAAGGTAAGTGTGGCGGGCTACAATGGCAGCTTTGGGGACCACGATGCGGGAACTCGTATTCTCAAAGTCAGCATGGATGTTAATCTCATCGCCTAGCAATGAGAAAGATGAAAACTGATGCTTAGTACAGTTGATTACTTTCCATCTGTCCCTGTCTCCTGCCCTCACCCCCAAACCCACAGTTCCTGTTTTAATAGTCTCCCATTTTAAACACTAGATCCTTACCTTCACAGAATCCTCTTCTGTCTATTTGGGCAGAGACGGACACCCGCCCATCAGGAATAAACATGCAGGAAACTTTCTTCTCCTTTTTAGCAGACACAGGTGCCTATGTAGAATGGAGGAGAAAAACGTGTTTTTAGAATTTCTAGAGATCCTTTCTCTGCTTCTCTATCCTTTCCACTGCTAATTTAGAATAGGCAGCTTTCCCTCCCACCTTGATGACTTAGGACTTGATTTCCTGAGGGGCTTCATTCTAATGCCCTAGACACTTGACTTATTATCCCTGAAACCCAGAAGAACAGAATCTTAAAATGAACCTCACCAGTAAATCAGGGGTATTGACATCCACTAGATCCATCACTTCAAAGTTTTTCTTTGTCTCCTGAGTTGGGTGGCTGGGGCGATCAAGAAAAGCCTTCACCCAGTAGTCTACACACCCATATTTTCCTTTGAAAGATGTTCCCAGAGGCCTTTATCAAGAAAAAAGAAAATTAATTTTAAATTGCTCTCCAAGAAGAATAAGTGATCAAAGGAGGAGAAGGTAAGTCTACAGATGCATTTAGCTGATACATACCCCTGAGGAAGCTCAAACCCAAACTTGTATTCATATTTGTTTCCAGGTCTCATGATCACCATCTCATTCTCACCTGAAGGGAGAGAAAAGCGAGTAGCCATTAGGTTTCTTGCTACACTTAAAATGCATCTGTGCAATATGGAATTCTTTGGCAGCATACAAGAGTATTGTAGAACCCCCATTTTCATCCCTTATGTTCTTAAACGAGAAATTCTGATGCATTTCGTTGAGCCAAAAAGTTGCAAAGCCCTACAGTGCTCAAAGGCTCAACCAGAACAGTTAAGGTACTATCATCTCAAACAGAAAGCAAACAGAATAAAAGTTATGTACACAGAAAATCTTTCAACAGCTAAGGCAACATCCCTCAGGATCACCTACAGAACACAGCACCATAAGAAATTGCACACATCACCCTTTTTTGGGTGGGGGGTGGGAAGAGTTTACAAATTAAAACTAAAAAATATAAGGAAGCCACACAAAATGCAAACCACACAACCTCAGCAACTTAGAATCTATACTGCAGGCTCCATTTATTCGTATCAATTCTCTTCTCGAATCAGCTTTCACCTTCCAGCAAACAGCTGGGTCACTCACCTGTTGGCTGGTCGTCCAGGAGAAGCGTGTCTTCGTAGCGCAGGTAGTTCAATGTCTGTTTGCACTGTTGGGATCCCTGCATCCACAGGACTTTGGCCAATCCGCAAGCCAGGATCCTGACAGCTCTGACTCCAGTGACTTCACACACCTCCACTATCACACGGCCAGCCACCTTCTCCCCACTGCCGTACACCTTTTCGGGGTCGTTAAAGACCACCTCGAAAGACTTGATCTTCTTGAACATCACCATAATCGGGCTGGGTTGGCTTAAGAGTTAAAAACGAGGGAGGAAAAACAGATCCCCAAATCAAAGGACCTTTAGCAATAAGTTAAAACTATTTCAGTCTTCAATCCTCTACTAAATTTTCGATAAGATGTCCACAAAAATTGTAAGCTGCTGCTTAGGCCAAGGGATTTCAAGAGAAAAATATACCCTTTCTTTTCTTTCTTTCCTCCAACAGCTGGAAGAGAGCCCCCGATCTCTGCGGAAAGACTAAAAGCACACCGCCTGAGAAGCCGAAAGGAGAGTTGCAACTAAGAGCCGGAAACTGCTCTATATAGTAGCCCGGCAGGCAGGGCCACGCGAGCGCTGGCCTGGAGGCTCGTGCTGCCCTCGTGCACAGCCCTCCCATTGGCTGCCCGTTCCTTGTTTACCAGGAGCCCGACCAATCAGTGAGGTCGCAGCAGCGCGTGGACACAGTGTGCTCCTGGCGGGGAAAATAGTTGTTGTGCATCGCTGCAGGGCCAGGAGGAGGGGGCGGAGGGGCTGTGGGGCGGCTTCCCTTGGGCCCAAAGGAAGGAAGGATTCGCTGCCCCTAAAATTTATCCGAGGCGAGAGTCCTTTGAAGGATACTTTTGGGGTGCCAACGATGTTTTGAGGTAAAAGGAAAATGTGCTTATGAGGGAAATTCGTGCCTAGCCTCAGCCAAGGCAATTAATTTAGAGGCAACTGTTTATTTCCGACTTACAAATCGCAAGTCGTGTGAAAAACAATCCCAGAGCTCCAGAATAATTTAGGATCTGGGCGGAGGACAGGGAGTGCCGCTGTTACTGTTCAGGAACATCCCCTTCTTCTGTTGCCCCGCACCTCTTCAAAACCAACAAACAACACCCCACCCCAAAAACCTGCTGTGTGGGAAGGAAAAGAGAGCTTGTCACAAAATTTTAACCTCTCTTCAGCGTTCACAGGAAAGCGAGTATGTGGGACTGATCGGCCTTCTCCCTCCCTTTCTAGCCCCCGGGCTCGGGGCTGTGCGCCTCAGACCATGCGCCCTCCACTCTGTTCTCGGGACCGGAAACAGTGCGGGCGTGTCCACATCCTCTTGCTTATCCCCTCATCTCTTCAGTCCCTAACTGCAAAGTTGGGGAACACTTTATGTTCCGCCAGTTACCTCATTACCTCTTTAGTAAAGTGTGTTTTTTAGGCTCGGATTATCTCTCACTCCCTGCTTCTCCAGGAAAGGAAAATAAAAATAAAAAGGGTGCTTCACTCTTTTCACTCTCCCCCCCCCCCGTTACGGGGAACACTTTATGTTCCGCCAGTTACCTCATTACCTCTTTAGTAAAGTGTATTTTTTAGGCTCGGATTATCTCTCACTCCCTGCTTCTCCAGGAAAGGAAAATAAAAATAAAAATAAAAAGGGTGCTTCACTCTTTTCACTCTCCCCGCCCCCCCGTTACTTTAACTCTTTCTTGTCTTTGTCCCCTCTCCAACTTACGAAATCAAAGGTACATCCCTAAATCTGCTGCCTGTGTTCCTCACAGCCTTCAAATTAGTTAAAAGCAAGAAAGTTCTCTTGTTTGTAACCAAAGTGTCCGAGGAAACATGGCCGTATTCCTGTTTGAAGGAAGCATTCCCCTGTCTTTGAAAAGTTTTTCGTTTTTTGTTGTTTGTTTTTTTTTCCGTAAGCTGTTTAGAAATTGCTGAGAAAGGGAAGAGAAGACAGAAGGATCACTAGCGCACTATATATTCATGCTAAAAGAAGCCTTGACTCTTCGTCCTGTGTTGTCGTTTGGTTCTCTGTCAGATGGGCTTTTCCTTAGCTGGCCATGAGATGCCTTAGGAACCGACTCCTGAGAAATTTTTCATAAGAAAAACTTGTGTGCAGAGACACAGGGATTCTTCTCCCTTGTCTTTGATTCCTGATTCCCTCCCATTTGTTGGGGAATCAGGAGATGACCTCATTTCTTGTGCTGGAAAGAGAAGGAAAATGTTCCCAAGATTGAGATGGGGAAGTAAATAAGAAGCATTAGAATATCCAGAAATCCTACCCTCTCAGCAAAAAGACGGCTATTCATTGCTGTGAAAGATCCTTCTTCCTTCCTCACATACCCTAACTGGGTTGACACTCTAAGGCTAACAAGTGACAACTCAACCCCCCCATTAAGCAAGCTCAAAAATCAGGCATCAAGACTAATGGAAAACACACGCACACGCACAGCACCAACCCCCAGGAACAAAAAGGGGAACATGTTGATCCTTAGGGTGTGTGGGTTTGAGGCGGCACCCTGTTCAAGAAAGTTAACCAATAAGGCCTGAGTTATTTTCAGTCGGTCAACAGTATTGATTGAGTTATCTGGAGCAGGGAAGGTGGGACTCTCATTAAAGTAATTTTAAAATTTTGAATTATAGTTTCTGAGAGAATTTTTAGCTTGATAGATATGAAAGTACATAAACATGAAATATCAAAATGTTTACAAAGAAATTCATGAATCAATATTGTTAAACAGTGTGTGATGTGTAACTACATAAATTTTGAAGGACTGAGAGGAGAGGTGAGTGTAATAGACCAGGGTGGTGTTGATTTGGGACATCTTAGAGAAAAGGGAATGCTGATATTTATTTGGGCACATCTGTGAACTTCTGACTTAAAAAAAAAAACCATAATACCATTCCCTTTTGCTCTAAGTTCCTCCCTTGGGCTCCAGTTTCTTCTTTCTTTCCCGTTCAAAACTTGGTACAGACCACTTTTTTTTTTTTTTTGCTTGTGTTACGACTGGGTTCCCTTAAATGCCAAAAACCTATTTCACTTTGGCAGCAGCTGCTGCCTACCAGGCCTGTAGCCAAAGCATGTTCTGAAATGGAGTCCCCCTGGCAGAGTTGTTTACAGCCTTTCACCTTATAACCTGGTATTCTGATGAAAATGTGCCTTCTGATTCTTCTTTCTCAGTTCCTGTGCCAAAGAAGAAAAAACCTTGTAAACTACTGTCCTGAAAACAGAGTACAAACACTTGTGGAGTGCAAAAGAGAAAAAGGGCAGGTCCGGTAAGGAACAGCCAAGGAGGGCTAAGTCCAGTTTTGCAAATTAGATCATCTTTACCTGCTCCTTCCCCACCCTCTTCAATCCCAGTGCCAATAGGAAACCAAGTGGTGATTGTTGTTTGCTTTACAGGAGGTGGTTGAGTAAAGCCAAAGCGTTCATGAAGAGAAGTGCCCTCAGTGCTCAACTGCCAATCAGAGACAAGGAGCTGGTTGCATTTTTCTTTTCTTTAACCTCTGGTGTGATAAACATTTAGGACTCTATTAAAGACTCAAGTTTCCTAATAACCCCTTCTTTTTTCCTTTTAATTGCTACTGTCATCTCCACTCTGTAAACTTTCCTTTTACTCTTATCTTTTCCATTCTCCTCTAGGGAATATTATTTTAGAGACAAATAAAGGGAGTGTGGCATTTGAGGCTGACCAACTTTGTGTATGCCTCCAAGTCATAGATAACTGAGAACTTAGAGTTCAAAGTGACTTTTTGGCTATTTATTGAGCACTTATAATGGACCAGTTCCTTTACATAATTACCTCAATAATATTTTATTTATAGGTTCATCTGTCATCTTGTTCCAGAAAGGATTTAAGGGTAGATTATTTCATTTAATTCTCACAATAACCCTGTGACTCAGGGTTGATGAAGTCAGGCTCAAAGCGTTAAGTAATTTGCCTGCAGTCACAGATTTTTGTAAATAGAGCAAGATGTTGAACCCAGATCTGTCTATATGTACCCTTTCTAATGTGTTGTCCTGCCTCTCAGTGCTTTAACATATGGTACCCTGTTTGATCTTCACTGTAAAGTATTCAGAGAAAGACTCATAAAGTGTTAGAGTTAAAGGGGACTCTAGCAGTCTTTTTTTTAAAAAGACATATTCCCTTATTTTAGTTAAGTGACTTGCCCTAGGACATACAGCTAGTAGGACATACAGCTAGTAACTGGTGGAGCCACTCTCCAAACCCAGGATTCTTAATACTTAATCTAGAGTCTTATCTCTAGTTTGCTTTGTAAGGGTTCTTGTTTTTCAGTTTAGCTTTAATTATCAAAAAATACTCCATCTGAACAGATTGGTGGTTGCCGGGGTTGGGGGGTGGGCGAAATGGGTGAAGGGAGTCAAAAGGTATAAACTTCTAGTCATAAATAAGTCATGGGGATGTAATGTACAGCATGGCAACCATAGTTAATAATACTGTATTGCATATGTGCAAGTTGCTAAGAGGGTACATCTTAAAAGTTCTCATCACGAGAAAAAAATTCTGTAACTATATATGGTGACAGGTGTTAACTAGACTTATTGTAGTGATCATTTTGCAACATATTCAAATATCCAATCATTATGTTGTACACTTGAAACTAATATAATGTTGTATGGCAATTATACCTCAATTAAAAAAAAACCCTCATCTGGAAGCCCACATTTCATGTTTATTGGGGTCTATTTTTCTACTATGTTGAGGAAGGAATGGAGATGTAGAAGTTGTCCAACTTCAGGGAAAGATGGGGAGAGGAGGTAAATTAATTTGTTCAGAACTACTGCAGACTCATTTAAGATATTTCTTAAAGTTGCCTTATTATATAAAAAAAAATTTTTTCCCCCTCTCATGCTATCACCCATATGTTTTCTTTCCTTTACTGTCAAATTTCTTAAGAGAGTAACTTATACCAGCTTTCTCTGTTGGCTAAGCTTGTCCCTTTGTAGTCTGGCTTCTGCTATCACTGAAATGGTTTTCTTAAAGTTTTCCAGAAGAACCAGAGTAGTTTTTTAGGCCTTATTTCCCTTGACTCCTGTATAATTTGAAAACTGCCATCTTTTCAAATTTAAACGTTCATCTTGACTTTTGGATTTTATCCTTTTTCTCCCTTGCTAGCAATTCCTTTTTTCTCTGCCCTCGCCCCCCACCCCCCGAAAGCTTTTCTCCTTGGCCCTCTCCTTTTCTGTCTTCAAGCTTTGCTGTTCAGTTTGCCCATCTGTACATCACTCAAGGAAACCTCTAGCCCGCCTTGAGATTTCCGGTTGGCATCTCAAATTCAACTTGTCTAGTATGGAGCTCATAATCTTCCCCTGTGCTCAACCTCAGTTCTTACCCTTGTTTCTTTTAATGGGACCATTATATATTCCCCTGGTTATCAAGGCATAAAGTCCCGAAATTGTCTTCAATTCTTTCCTCTCTGACATTCCCCACGTTCAATCAACTGCCAAATTCTGAAGAGGCCATCTTTCCAGTGTTTCTAGAATTTCTTATTTCTTACTCCACTGCCATCACTCTGGTTCATGTCTGTGTTACTTTTGCCTAGATTATTTTAATAGCTTTTAGCTGATCTTTCTGCTATAATCTGTAGACCATGACTAGATTAATCTAACACAATTGAGTTCCTATCTGTTTCTGCGATGCTCCAAAACCCACTGCTTACTGAATCAAATTCAAATGCTTCAACCTGGTATTTAAAGCCTTCACAGGGACTTCCCTTGGTTGGCGCAGTGGTTAAGTATTCCCCTGCCAATGCAGGGGACACAGGTTCGAGCCCTGGTCTGGGAAGATCCCACATGCCCTGGGGCCCGTGCTCCACAGCTACTGAGCCTGCGCTCTAGAGCGCACGAGCTACAACTTCTGAGCCCGAATGCCACAACTACTGAAGCCCGCATGCCTAGAGCCCGTGCTCCGCAACAAGAGAAGCCACTGCAATGAGAAGCCTGCGCACTGCAACAAAGAGTACTCCCTGCTCGCCGCAACTAGAGAAAGCCCGCACGCAGCAACGAAGGCCCAACACAGCCACAAATAAATAAATAAATAAATTTATTTTAAAAAATAAATAAATAAAATAAAGCCTTCACAAATTGACCTAAACCAAACTTTCCAGTCTCATTTCTCTCTACTTCCTCAGAAATGTACCCTACACATCAGCCAAACCTGAGTACTCAGTATTCCTCTAATGTATCGTTCTCCGCATTTGTTTATGCTCTTCTCTCTACCTGGAATGCCTGACTTTCCTCCCCATCTCTACTTTTTGAAATCCTACCCACTCTTCAGTAGACAGCCAAATGACTTTTCCTGTATGAAACCTTTCCTGATTCCCAAATCCCCTCATCTCTCACCTTGTAACCAGATAGGATTTCATTCTCTTTGAATACTCCATTCCACATTGTTTATATTTCTCATATGGAACTTACATGTAAAGTTTCTTTTCTCTCCTAGGTAATGAATTCCTAGAGAGTAGGATCTGTGTCTTTTTATTCTTCATAGCATCTAGCAGAGTACATTTCATAGAGAAAATATGTTATTAAATATAAACTGCATTGGTAGACTGGGATATGTCTCTGGAGTAGAATATGTTACTAATTCAGAACCTAGTATAGTTTCTTATCAACAATAAGAAACCTCAATCTCAGTTCCTTCTGCTATACTTGAACATAACCAGTCCCTCCTCAAAGCCTGTGGCCCAATTATGTATAGAGCAAGGGTGGTGAGGGTGGTGAGGTGGTGAGGGGTGATGGTTTATTTCTCTATGAGGGAAATCTGGACTGTGTTGATGTTTATAAACATGAGAGAGATGGGACATTTTGTGCTTAAACCAACTTCCCTTTTCTGAGAAATTCTTTCTTACACAATTCAGTAATCCAGTTGGCTCAGCCCTGCCACCCAGTGGATAAATTAAAGTATATTGAGATCCTTAGTCCATACAGAAGCTTTTCTGAGACCTGAAACTTGACCCAGACCACTCCCCTGAGTGACGAAGATGATTCTTTGATCCTGAGAAAGGAGCAGAGGAGGGAATATGGTGTTCGTGACTGAGAGGACGAAATTACATATTAAAACAGTTTTCTGTTTTTTATCCATTTAACAGTACTTTCTATGTTAATAGCATTTTATAAATGTACATAGAGCTAAATATACATGTGCATTATAAAGCAATTGCACAAACATTAGATTCTCACTAGATAGGCAGGCAGATATTTTGTAGAAAGGAATATTGCAATGTAGAGAGCTCAAGTGACTTGCCTAACTTCACGCAATTAGGACAAAATTCATCTAATTTATGGCTCAAAAATCTTTCCAGTAGAGCATCTCTTATCCTTTAAAAAAAAAAAAGTCATCTCCTTTGTAAAGATTTCTCTGATTTCTACAAGCAGATTTAATTGTCACTTTCTTTGTATTCCTAACAGCATATTGGACATACTTAGATATATTATGAATATTGGTCATTTATCTGTTTATTTGTCTGTTCCTTCCCACTAAACTGAGTTTCCCAAAGATAGGAACCATGTTGTCTTATGGCCTGGCATAGTTTAGGTGCTTCAAAAATTGTAAATAAGGGTAAAAGTCAATCCGTAGAGGATTATTTTAGCCTGATCAGCTAATGTGTAGCATATTTAGCCCATCGAATTGCTCATCCTTCTAGTTTGGGCTTCTTCTGCAGCATTGATGGTATTCTCCCCAGGCTTGGTCGTGGTAGATGCAGGACAGTGATCTCCATAAAGAGAAAATTAAACCATGGTAGAACGTTTTCTGTTCCAGGTGCTACAGTTTCAGCAAAGGACCTTTCGATTCTTCGCTGGGGTGAGGCAGGGTGGGAGGGCAGGATGAAGAGACATTAATTTTTTTTAAAAATCCAGCTTAACTAGTTCCTCATAGGTAGAATTAGAAATGCTGTATCAAAGACCAATTACACAAAACCCTTGATATTAAAAATATTGAACCAGTAGCAAAGAATGATTCCATAATAGCCCTGCAGTGGAGGCAGAATCCAGTTATCTTTCCTGATTTCTCTTTCACTTTCTCAAAGCCCACCCTCCATTCACACACAAATTTTACCTCAGGAAACGTATGTAACTTATTTCTTCTTATTAACTATTAGGAGAATGATGAATAATTTGGTGTGGGAGTAGGCAGAAAAATTGAGGAAGGCCTATTATTTTCTAATGTTCTATCTTCCTTCCTTTCCTTAGTGCTGGTGCAGTTTCTTGGCACTGATTTTGAGAACGTGTAATTACTGGACCATGGAAATTATCTGTTTCCTTGAGAAGAAATGTGGGAAGGAACTTGCCATGAAGTATACAAGGTGGGTAAGAAGGGGGTTGGGTAGACCTGAGAAATGGTTGAGGTGTCCACAAGTATAGGAAGCTAAGGGGAAATGCTCAGGAGTGGCCAAGGTGGAAATGCCCTCTCTTTTTAAAATCAAAATAATGTAACATAATGTAGTTAAAAATCACATAATATTTGATGCTTATGCAAAAACGCAGCAGTCCTCAGTTCACTCCACTGAGATAATCTCTTCCAATTATTTCAGCTTTTTCATCTGGTATTTACTTCATATTTCTAAATTATATGTTTCTTCTTTTGTTTCTTAATTTAGAAATATTAGACATATCTGCCCTTTTTTTGTTATAGTATTTGCAATTTTAAGCATCTTACATCACATTGTATCCCTATATTCCTGTTCCTCCTACCTCATCCTCCTTATAGAGTTATATAACAGTTTTGGTCAAATCAGTAGTCATTGTTTACATTATTATCACTGTGTAAATAGTATCAATTGTGGAGTCAAGTAGTGTATTTTGATTGTTTTGTGTCCTGAACAACCCTTTGTTTGCTATGAAGTTATAATTATTTAAGCAATTTATTTAGTTTATTACGCACCTATCCTCAGTTTATGTCTGAAATGCCAATTCTGTCAAATACTTATTAATATTTTCTCTCAAATGGTCAACAGATCAGATAATCTAAGAAATTAATTTTCTTTTTCCTGAAGGCTTGCTCCATCCCCACTGGGTAATTCTTTTTAGTCATCAGTACTATCTGCTGACTGTGAAGTGAAGTGGAAAGACAAAACTGAGGCACAGGGTTGATATTTTTAAACCAGAAAATGTCATTTCTGTGATCTCTGACCTGGAGAATGACAATCTGGAGGAAGGAATGTGGTCCTTGTGATAGGAGTAGAAGAGAGAGTGTACAATATTTAAATATTCTCTTTCCTTTCCCCATCATCCTCCTCTTTTCTGTGTTTTCCTAGAAGAAGGAAATTCTGTTCTAATCTTCCTTTTTATACTGTGGTCATTCTAAGCCTTTGACTGATCCACCAAAGGAAGAGGGAAATGCAGGCTACCTATTTTTTAAAATTACATATTTATTGGGTATACTGGATGTTTGATGAACTGCACATATTTGAAGTGTATATTTTCATGGCATTTGAAATGAAATCACTGCCACAATCAAGATAATGAACATGTTACTCCAAAAAATTTATTCACGTGTCTTTGTAAACCATCCCTCCCTCCCTCCCCCTGACCATCCCCAGGCAACCATTGATCTTTTTCCTGTCACTATATATTAGTTTACACTTTCTATAATTTTATATAAATGGCAGTATACAGTATGTAGTCTTTTTTGTTGTTGTTTGGCCTCTTTCGCTTGCATTCTTATTTTGAAATTCATCATATTGTTGTGTGTATTAGTAGTTTATTTCATTTTATTGCTGAGTGATATTGTACGCAAGTCATTGTGCAGACACGTTATCATTTTTCTTGTATCAATACTTAGAAGTGGAATGTTTAGATTGCATGGTAAGCATATGCTTTTAAAGAAACTGCCAAACCATTTTATAAAGTAGTTGTACTATTTTACATTCCCACCAGTAGCATGTGAGAGCTTCACAATTTGTCAACACTTGATATGGTCAATCTTTTAAATTTTAGCCATTCTGGTGGGTGTGTAGTGTTTTCTTATTGTTTTTTTTAATTTGATTTGCATTTCCATAATGAGTAATGATGTTGAGCATCTTTTCATGTGCTTATTTTGAGCTACCTATTTTTAAATACTCCATTGGTAATAGGGTTAACCTAAGTTTGGGCAAAGGAAGCAGTGTTGCATGACATGTGCCATAAGAGAATCTCACTCACCAATTGGCTGCGAAATTCTTCTTAACTTACTTGAAATTCCCACACCTGAGGGACAAAGTTACGTACTCTTTTGAGTTGAGAGAACCAATATAAGGAGCAGTTTCTAAAAAAGATGTTTTGAGTTAAAATGCCTAAGTTATCTGTAAGTGAAGACAGCAATGGATATGTTTCCTCCAATTTTCTTCCATTAGAACAGATTGTTTTCTAGATTAGCTAAAGGTCATATAGGGACTTCCCTGGTGGTCCAGTGGTTAATACTCCTGCTTCCACTGCAGAGGGCGTGGGTGCCATCCCTGGTCAGGGAACTAAGACCCCACATGCCTCGCGGCATGGCCAAAAAGAAAAATAATAAAATAATAAAGACTGTGCTTTGTGGGAATGGCAGAGTGGCTATGATCCTTAGAGAAGGTGGAGAGACCTGAATGGAGGATGAAGAATTGCAAAAGAAATTTGAAATGGCAGCCCAGATAGGACCCCCTGTCTGGTAAGCAATGGCTGGTGTGTATATGTATCCTGGGGGAGTTTGGTCAGGTGGGTGAGACTGAGAGAAGAGGGAGGAGACAGGGTGAATACACAATTATGTTAGGGAGGGCAGGCCCTAGATAATGGAGTGCCTAAAGGGGAGACTGAGACCAGAAGCAGGGGGACAACACTGAGTGTTAACGTTATCTCCTTCATAGTTTTGTTCAGAACAGAACTGTTACTTTAGAACATCCTGAACTAGAAGAGCTTCTATTTTCAGTCTTTTCTTCTACAAACTAGATTCCTTCAATATGGGGCCTTTCCCACCCTTTTCCAGCTCTCCCTTTTGGGTTTCATATGATAGAAGAAGAGAATAGTTTTTTGTGGTGGCAGCCACTACCTGCAGCTCCCCTTCCCTGCCAAGCTCCACAACCAAAATCTTTAATGGCTGTTTTCTTGACAGCATAGTTTTGTGGTTTAGAGTTAGTTAGGTCTCTGGAGCCAAATTGCCTGGGTTCGGTCTGTAGCTCTACCATTTATTAGCTGTATTACTGTGGGCAAGTTGCTTAATCTTCCTGTACCTCAGTTTCCTTGTATAAAAATAGAGATAAGAATATTACCTTCCTTAGAGAGTTGTGAGGATTAAATGAATTAATAATTTTAAAGTGTTTAGGGAAGCATTGGCGGTCCAGTGGTTAAGACTTGGCGCTTTCACTGCCATGGGCCCAGGTCTGATCCCTGGTTGGGGAACTAAGCCATGCTGCATGGCCAAAAAAAAAAAAAAAAAAAAAAAAAAGTGTTTAGAACATTACCTGGCAAGTTTTAAGCTCTCAATAAATGTTAGCTGTTAATTCAATTTAAACTCTTTGGCCCCACTTTCAAGGCACTTCATAATCTGGCCTCTGTCCATCTACCCTTCTATCCCATTACTTCTTGTCTACTTCATTTGAGTTTTGCGATTTCCTCACTGAATCATGACTCTATGTATAACTCCAGATGGTGTCCGTTACCTGGAAGGTCCTTAATTCAAATCCTACCCAATCTTCAAAGATCACTTCAAATCCCATCTTCTCTACTACCTCTTATTATATCTTGAGTTCTCATCAACCATCTTCCCATTTGGACTCATAGTACCATAGAATTTAGTGAATAATTACATGCTCATCACTCCTTCATGTGAATCAGTTTTGTCTCCCTAATAGCCTGTAAACTTCCTGAGGGCAGAAACAATATCTGATACTTCTGAGCCCTCTTTCAGTGGAGTGAACACATTGTCTTTATGCCATCTTAAGCGTCTGTAAAGAGATTCGACATAGGCAATAAATGTGAAGAATTCATAACTTTAATAACAGATTAGTTAGGGGTGGGGATGATAGCTTCTTTCCTATCTATGCTATTCTCCAAAGACAGAGATTCCCTTCACCAAAAATCCAGACAACGCCCACTTCATCTCTGAACCAAGAAAGCAGAACACATCTTACCCACGTATACTTATCAAATAGACTCTTCTCCCTATCATTTCCTCCTCTTTCCACCTTCCAAGAGAAAATATCATTAGATTTTGAGTTTCTGATGGGTAATGATAATCTCTTCCTCTTTCAGTTCTTCTCTATTAAAAGTCTCAACCCTTAAATTTTCTACTGATGTTCAGGACCCCATAACCTCTAAGCTTGTAGGGGTGATCTCAGGAGTAGATGGACTGGAACAATTTGCTTACTATGAACAAGACTGGGAAAATTAGTGAAGAGCCCCTACTGAGGTCTGGAATGCAGAAACCTGGCCCAGAATCCTCACTCTGATCATTTTAACCCTGGACTGCAGCCTCTCTCACTCTGGATAAATGTCATTGTTTCATGTGTCTCTTAGTCCCCACTGTTTCCTTCAGTGATCCTTTATGTTCTTCCTTGCCAATCTCTATCCACAAATCACTTCTAACCCAGTCATGAGATTGCTGGCCTAGTTATTGAATGCAAAGCCACAGAACAAAGACCCCAGAAAGGAGTGGGGCTAGGAGGGTTACTGAGGAAAGAGGAACCCCAGCATCCGAGGGGAAGAGGTGCAGTTTTTCCAAGTCTGGCAGGAAGGCTCGGGCATCCTCCAGAGCTGCCTGAGCTGCCACAGTAAAGTTGGGGTCACCAGAGATTAAAACATCAAAGACACAGGAATGGAAGTAAGCGTCTTCAACTGGCAGGCCTTCCTTGCACAGCTGTCTGGCAGTATCAATGGTTATAGCTCCCCAACGACTGCGCTCTGAGCGTGAGAGTCGCTGACTTGGAGGGCATCCCCCAACGCAGAGCTGCAAGTCCTGCTCAGCTGAGAAGGCCCTGGCCACATCCTCTGCTACTTTGATGGAGAAGGAGAGCTGCCCAGCTGTCTGCCGAATGATTATAGTTGTGCCAATGTAGGCAGCTCGGATCTCCACATGGCTCCCAGGGTTAGCAGTTCGAATGGATAAACTTGAGCCCCCAGGTCGGTCACCTCCATTGATAGAACCATCTTCAAAGGCTGCGGGAAGATTGTCCACCTCAGCCTGGTAGACCTTCTGATCAATGCATTCCTGCATGTTCTTAAATATAATGGTGAGCTGCGAGGGCAAGAGGGAAAACAGTTTATTTTGGGCTCAGTGCATCCTACCCGCTTCCACCAGTCAGGCCTCATTACATAGTCAGGGATCTGATCCCAGCAGAGATGAAAGGCTTATCATGGTTCTCACTCCTTGATCCCTTCTTTATGTTCCAATATTGCTTTATCCCTGCTCAACCCCTCTCTTTCTTATTTGGTCTCAACCTCAGAAACTCCCACAGGAGAAGGAAAAGTTTCCTTTTTGTAACTCCTCAACCCAGGGCTCCTCAACTTTCCTCTTTCCAAATTTCTCTTCAGTGTTTTCTGCATTGGTGTGAAATTCCCACTGAGGGCAAGTGATTTACAGGAGCGAGTGTTTGGTAGGAGGGAGTGATTCAAGATGTGAGAGTGGTTGAGGAGGAAAGGGAATAGGGAGCATTGTTGAGAAGTAGTGGGGATGGCATGGGAGTGGTACCCTGAGGTGACCCTGGGAGGATCTGGAGGAGCAATTGAGTCCCTGACCTTCCGGGTGGTGGTGGCGTTGGCCCCCGATGCCACGGGGGAGCTGGTGGCCTGGACAAAAAGGAAGTCATTATCCAGCAACGGCCAAGCTCCTTGGACACGGCACGTGTGAAAGTGGTGATGGAAGCTGCGCACGTGAGGGTCCCCGAAGGAGGCGCAATGCAAGAAGCCTGGGGACTGACCGTTCAGCCGGAAAAACCGGCCTTCATAGTCACAGGGGTCCGGGGCTGGGGAACCAGAGGAGCGCACCGGGCCTGCGCCTGGAAGGGCTGGGCCCCGGGGTGGGGGAGGGGCCGTGGGGCCCTGGCGGGAGCAGTTGTGCTGGATCATCAGGTCTTCGATGCCGTGCACAGCAGAATGGAAGGCGAGGTCCCCGCGGCAGGTGCGGGCCGTACGCCGAGTGCAGAGCGCGTAGGAGCGGAGGGCTCGGCAGAGGCCGCTGGAGCCCACCCCTCCACCCCGGCCTCCTCCTCGAAGGGCTCCTGGTGAACCCCCACCTCTAAGGCTCAGAGTGGAAGATACATACTCAGCATTGCAGCGGAGGATCTTGCACTGAGAATGAGCTGAGGACGGAAGGGAGAGAGGATTGTGAGATGGTCCCCAGATCCCCGCTCAACCATAACTCTCCCAAACCTCATCAGGGGATTCCAGCCGGTCCTAAAACCCAACTGAGAGCCTTCCACAGTCCCCAGTGCGCAGCCGCGAGCCCCCAGCCCCCAGCTTTCGTCTTGTCCTCTTTCAATCGTGCTAAACATGTGTAAGCCCTGCTAGATCTATTCTCCCTGTGGATCAAGGGCTTTCCCAGTGCCCTTCCCCAAGTTGAATGGAGAATAAAATATACCTATCTGAGAGTGGGGCGAGTGACTGGAATTCCTCAGCACCCATCTCTTCTCACTCACCCAAGCTCACATGCCCACCCCTACATAGCAGCCTACCCCCTAGATTCCCCAAACCCTTATCTAACCCTTCCTTACCATGTCCACAGAGGAGCAGCAGGAGAGTGAGAATGCTTAGAGTTGGGGGACTGCCATGGGGGCACCAGGGACTAGGGGACTGGCCTGGATCCCCCATACCTATCCAGCCAGGTCCCCCCAGGTTCCGGTTCTTTCCAGCTGGTGACCCTCCTACCTAGTGAATTTTGACCGGACGTCCTGTAAGGGACTGAAAAAAGAAATTTGGCTGGGCATGGGGAAAGAGAAGAGTTGAAGATTGTTCAGAATCATGTGAAGAGAATCTCGGGAGATCAGGAAAAAGATGAGCAGACTGGAGTTTGGGGAGAATGGGACTCCCTGAACTAAAAGTGAGGCTGTTAAGCCTCTGTGCCCTGCTCTTGTGGCCACTTTCAGGTCCCTTATGCAATACCCCTAGGTGGGGGTGGAAGAAAGGTTGAGTGAACTCAGGGGGGCAGAGTCCACTGTATTGCCCCATTCTGAGCTACCAAACAGCAGAAATGTCAAAAAAGGAGGAATCATGTGGATAGATCAGACCTCAATCATACCAGTGGGCTCCGCAACAGAATTAGGATCTGAAAATACTTCAGAAACATACCTCTTATTTGCCCTTCCCTATCAGGAGGGGACACCCTCCAGAGGTCATTCATTTATTTTCCTCCTTTGTGTCAGAATTTTCAGCGAGAAGGAGTAAGGGTGGTATAACCATCCCTGTTCTCTAGAACATCAGTATTCAAATGAAAAGGGAACCAGTCTCCTTCATCTACTCTAGAGAGCAAAAATTAGAATCCCTCTATCTCAGGGAATAATGGGATGCAAGCCAAGCATGCAAATAAATATTTGTTTGTAAGTCAACATTTCTTCTTGTATTTTTCCAAACCTCACTGAAGAACCACTATTTCCATTAACCTAACCTTGCAAGTTTAGAAGTTCTCAATCTTTTGATGAGAACAGGGCTTGGGGAGAGGCTAACTCCCTTTTGCCAAACTACCCTCTCCTGGGATAAGGATACAATTGAGGGAGAGTCATGCAGGAGGAAGAATAGGATGATGGGACTAGAGTTGTGGGGAGAAATCATTTACAACAAGCAGTAACCCCCACCCTTGGAAGCCCAATGTGAAGGGCACTGCTAAGTAGGAGCAGGATAGAAGTGTATCAGTGACTAATCGTCTCAGGCTAAATTTGGCCTTGGTGAGAAAACCACAGAATAGGAAATGTGGGACACATATTAAAGAAGGAGACTTCATCAGAAGTCTTGAGGTAACAAGATAAGGAGAGAGATAAGACTCTCAGAGGAGAGACGGACGTTTAAATTTCTAATGGCCAGAGGCCAGAAAGAAATAAGACAGAAGGAGAAATGGAGATTGGGGCACCTTGGTATGGGAGAGATCCTAGCTTTTGGACCAGAGACATCCAAGTAAATGTTGTAATTTTATGAAATTCTAACTTCAATCCTAACTCCAAAAGCTTATTAAAGGAATTGCAGTTTCATTTTGACTTACTGTTTCCAGAGGTCAAACATTAGTCTGATATCCAATTCTCCAGCCATGACTGTCTACTGTCAGTCAGCTCCAGCCAGGGGATCCCCCGTCTCTTTCTCCATGTCTCCCCTAGGTCCCCAGACTGGCTGCAATCTCACTGAGGTCAGGGAACCAGAGAAGGTCTGGTGTGGGGGGAAGGGGGAGTATATGGCTGGCTGGAGTACTGGACAGCTGAGCAGGGGAGGGAGGTGGCTACTGAGTTGACTGTTTTAAAAATAGCTAAGTCCAAGATTCCAGGAGCATTGGTGGGGGTAGGGTGTTGGAGTGGGGGGAGTGGGGAGGGTAGGAGGATTAGAAACAATATGGAGTATAGGGTGCCAAGTGCCGGGGGGAGGACAGAAATACGACAAGCAAGTCAGATATCCAGTTCGAGCTTATATGCTTCTAGTTACTGCCTACTGCAGGCAGCCCTTCAGCATCGTCAGTAATGAGTTCCTGGCCTTTAAAAATTAGAGTGGACAACTGTAGGCATTTCATTCACCACCCTCATCCCTGCTGTACTGAATACTGCGTTTAGTTTCTACAGAATATATCTAGGAGGTAGCTGACTTTAAATAAGGTGCATAGCAGAGGTAGTTCACAGCCCCTCCCCCATTTTTGTAGAGATTTCAGAAGGACTAAAAAAGCCAGCCGTCTAAAGAAGAAATCTGAGCTCTGAGTTGTTTAGGATGAGGGTTTGTTTCAGTCTACCAGCTCAGATCCTTGCAGCTGTCTATCCCCCTACCTCCTCCATCCTCACTCCCTTGTTTATGTAGCAATTCCTCTTCCCAAGTATACACACAAACATATAAGCTCCTGAGTTTTTGGGGAGGAAGCTAGCAAAGGCAAAGAGAAGAAGAAGGAATGGGGATAGAATTTTTTGAAGGTTAGTAACCCACAGGGAAGAAGAACTTGGAGAGATAACAGAGAAAAAGAGATTCAGAAAGATACTTTTGTGGAGTAGCATAATCTAGTGACCTTTTAAGATATTGCAGCCAAGGAATTTAGCTATGTCATATTTTTGCAGCCATAGGCACCAGGGATCATCATCTCTTAGTACTTGCCAAGTGAAATTAACAGAAGGACTGATTCCAAATACTGTCACTAAAGCATCTTAAGTTGCTCTACATTTAATTCAGAATTTAGAAGTCCACAGAGTACTCTTCTCTTTTTTATACATATAGATCTGAAAAATTTTCTCATGAAGCCATATCACAAGGGCTTTTATTATAAAAATGTAAAATGACCCCAACCAAACTATCCAAATGATTTTAAAACACAATAATTTGACTATGACATCCCAAGTGGGATATACTCTAAGGACAAAAAGAAGTGCAAAAACATTTTGGGTAGTCCTATTGTTGGTGGTAGTGTTGGTATTGTTATTCTGAAAGTATTGTGGGTGTACTGTGGGATAAAACAAATGAGTAATAATGTTAGTGTCTTTGTGAACCAGGATTTTTGATATAGAATAAAGAGATACAGATTTATGATTGATGAAGTTAAGTAAAAACTCTATATTCTGAATTTAAATTGGAAGTATAACTCATAGTTATACTTTTATATGCGGTATATACTCATAGTTATACAGAGCTCATGGTGTATTTTATCCTAAAACATATCCTAACTTTATCCTGAAAAGGCCTAGAAACAATAACCCAGTAGCAATGAACACCCCTGGTGTCCAATCTGAGGAATCTCAATACCATTTCACACTAAAAGGAACTCCTTGGAGAAATGGCTAATTTCAGGTATGGGGAGGAATTGTCCAGGATAAGCAAGGAAGTTTTCAAAAACTGTTAGAATTCTATCAAAAGGACTCAGAAGCAACTAGAACAGTTCCCACTGGCCAAAGATGGGACAATTTGAGTGTCAAAGTGGATACTATATGCAATGGATCTAAACATATCAGGTATGTTTAAATCTATGAGTTTACAATGATTCTTTTTTTTTTTTTTTTTTTTTTTGCGGTACGCGGGCCCCTCACTGCTGTGGCCCCTCCCGTTGCGGAGCACAGGCTCCGGACGCGTAGGCTCAGCGGCCATGGCTCACGGGCCCAGCCGCTCCGCGGCATGTGGGATCTTCCCGGACCGGGGCACGAACCCGTGTCCCCTGCATAGGCAAGCGGACTCGCAACCGCTGCGCCACCAGGGAAGCCCTACAATGATTCTTAAACATGCAAACTAATTGGTCATTGTTGGAGAAAGCTGGGGGAACAACTAATTCATTATGTTGAAACTGGGAAGCATTAAGCATTTATCCTATTTTTTCTGTGGGAACACAAGATGAGGGGAAATTTTCTCTTTATAGAAGTTTTCCAGCAAATGAATGAAGAAGGAATGGCATTTTACAATATCAGCATTTTGTAACTCCTAATGAATTAATGTATCTAGGCAATGATCAACGATAGCTGTTATCCATCACAAAAGGAGAGACAAACATGTCCTTCTGATCATAGGTGGAGTACACAATTCCACCTATGAAGTAGTCCTGCAAAAAAAAAAACAACCCCTTCGGTCTGAATCTGATCAACCGGTAGTCAGCGTACTACTTATTTAGAAGGAATGCAGGAGACATAAAATGATACCTCAGAGATGCAAATCCAGACTATGGGCATACTCTTCAGAACAAATGACCTGGGTTCTTCAACAAATAAATTGGGGAAAAAAAAAAAAGACGAAGATGGAGAGGAAACCTATAGCCTAAAAGAGAATTAAGAGACATCAAGCAGTTGCAGAGTATGGACTTTATTGTATTCTAATTCAAGAAAAAAAATTATGAGATATTTGGGGAAACTTGAATGTTGATGAACATTTACTGGATACTTAATGATTTATAAGGAATTATTATTAAAGTTGTTGATGTGGTACATTTTTTAAAAAGTGCTTTACTTTTAGCGATACATCTTGAAATATTTGCAGGTGAAAAGATATGATAGCTGGGGTTTGCTTCCAAATAATCCAAGATGGGGGAGAAGTGGGTGGGGGTAAAATAAGATTGAAACATGAAGTGATCATTGTTAAAACTGGGCAATGGATACACAGGGATTTGTTATACTAGTCTCTTTCTTTTTGTAAATGTTTGAAAATTTCCATAATAAAATTTTAAAGTGAGAAGTCATCTGTGGGCCCTTTGAGATTATTGGAGAATTTTTACCAACATCCTTGTCAAAGCCCATTGACCAAAGACCACTGGGAACAAACCTGAAGTCAAAAAATTGGGTTTCTTGCTGCAGCAAGGAAGAGAATGCTGCAGTGGGACTATGGGATCAGTTCAGTAAGGGGAAGTTAGGAGGAGCCTCTTGTAGAGACTGGGCTGCTGTTGGATGATTCTCAACTAGAGTTTAGATTAGTAAGGGCCAATTCTGGACTGAATATTGTCAAGAAGCAGGGGCATTTCAATGGTTGGGTATCTAAATTTTTATCTAGGAGGTGGAAGGATTAAAGAGGGATTGGAGCTAAAATTGGTTAAAACAACAACAAAAAGTAGCAAATATGAAAGTTAAAAGGGGATGTTTGCACATTTTTGTAATTGCAGAGTGGTCTTGTCTCTGTTTTATTCCAAACAAAGTTGCAATGTGGGTCCGATAAGCTGAGAGATAATAATTGCCAACCTTGACTTCTATACTCAGCTAAAATATTATTCCAGAATTAAAAATAAGTAAAACATTTCAAACAAATTGAAACCTGAAGGAATTTACCAGTAATATATCCTTGTCAAAAGAACTGTTAAAAAAAAAAGACCTATTAAAAAGATTTACTACAGAAAGGATGATATGAGCAAAGAGGATGGATTAGATGGGAGAAGAACTGGTAAACAAAGAAATGTGTGGCTAAATCTAAACAAATAATTACTGCATTTAAAAAACGACTGTAGGGCTTCCCTGGTGGCGCAGTGGTTGAGAGTCTGCCTGCTAATGCAGGGAACACGGGTTCGAGCCCTGGTTTGGGAAGATCGCACATGCCGTGGAGCAACTAGGCCCGTGAGCCACAACTACTGAGCCTGCGCGTCTGGAGCCTGTGCTCCGCGAGAAGAGAGGCTGCGATAGTGAGAGGCCCGCGCACCGCAATGAAGAGTGGCCCCCGCTTGCCACAACTAGAGAAAGCCCTCGCACAGAAACGAAGACCCAACACAGCCAAAAATAAATAAACAAATGTGGGGTTTAATAAATAAATAAAATAAAAATAAAAAACGACTGCTTCTGGCAGTAAAAAAAAACACAATAGTAACACATAAAACAGGCGAGGAAAGGAATTGTAATTAAAGCTGTCATATTGTTTGTCAAGATTTATTGGATTTATGCTTTAATTAATTATTTTAATTAATTAATATTTAAGTATGTATTGTAAGGGTAGGTACCAAAATAATAGGAAAAAAATAGAGTGTGTTATTTCTGAAGCAAGAGGAGAAAAAGGGGAATTAAAATAACAAAATAAGACTAAAACTTGATTAATTCAAAAGAAGATAAGAAAGAAGAGGAAAAAAGTATAAATCAAAACACCATAATAGGGCTTCCCTGGTGGCGCAGTGGTTGAGAGTCCGCCTGCTGATTCAGGGGATATGGGTTCGTGCCCCGGTCTGGGAAGATCCCACGTGCCGCGGAGCGGCTGGGCCCGTGAGCCATGATCGCTGAGCCTGCGGGTCCGGAGCCTGTGCTCCGTAATGGGAGAAGCCACAACGGTGAGGGAGAGGCCACAACGGTGAAAGGCCTGCGTACCGCAAAAAAAAAAAAAAAAAAAAAACACCATAATAATATCATAATCCAAATTTTAAGATCAGGTAATTCTCACTGATCTGTAAAAAATGATTTTGGAAGTGGGGGAAGAGTGGAAGCAGGGTCAGCCATTCAGAACTATGACTGTGGCCATGGAAACAATGAGAAGTGGTTAGTCTTAGGATATATTTTGCAGGTAAAGCTATAGGACTTGCTGATGCTCAGATATTGTTCTTGAGACTAACTTTTACTACTTTTGACAATGTCTATTTTTTAAGGTAGATCATTTCTCTCATGATTCTGTTCCTTATAAAGCTTTAAACTAGTCTATTTTCTCTAAATCCATGGCTTTTGATAGGAAAAGTTTCCCTTCTCTCCTAGAAGATGGTCACTAACTCATTGTTGCCCCAGGATGATTTGGAGCATGGTTCAGGTCCTTTAGATCTTTCCCATCCCATTAACAGACCTGTCTCTTTACCCCTTTGGATTCATTTATATTGTAGTTGTAAGTTACTACATGTTCATTCAGTGTTAGGAAGCTGTAAAGAAGCTGCAACAAGAAAAGTAGTGGAATGAGCTGGATAGCAGCTACTAATTTGTATACTCTGTGCTAGGATAAAAAACATCCCAGGGTAGTGCTACCTTTGAAAGTATAGACAAGGTTAAATGATAGAAGAAACACAGCAGAGAGTATTATGTTGGTTTTACAATAGGGGAGTAGTCTTAGAAATGGGTAAGGAGAATTGTCATGCGACACAGTAAAGCAGATCGACCTAGACAAGGTAATCATAATAATAAAAGTAGTTTAAATAATAGCATTGGGCTTCCCTGGTGGCGCAGTGGTTGGGAGTCCGCCTGCCGATGCAGGGGACGCGGATTCGTGCCCCGGTCCGGGAGGATCCCACATGCCGCGGAGCAGCTGGGCCCGTGAGCCATGGCCTCTGAGCCTGCGCGTCCGGAGCCTGTGCTCCACAACGGCAGAGGCCACAACAGTGAGAGGCTCACGTACCGTAAATAATAGCATTGCTGAATATCTGCTGGTGCCAGACGCTATGCTGAGTGATCTGCATGATAATATTTCTAATTCTTACAACAACCCTGAAAGGTAGATTTTATTCCCATTTTACAGATATGGAAACTGAAGTTCAAAGGACCATCTTGCCCAAGGTTTACCTAATTCAAGCCCAGATTTACCTGACTCAGGAGCCAATACTCTTTGCATTATAATGTCTTTTATAGGTTCAAAGGTGGCTGAATTTAAAGGATGAAAAGGAAAACAGAAAAGATACAGATTTAGACAGGGATGTGAGAGACAGTATTGGCAGAACAGAAAGAACAATCCCTAGATCTTCAAATTAGAATGCTGGCTAGGAGAATGGGCCTATCATTAGCAAGTAATAAGAATAGAGATAGGGTTTCCCTGGTGGCACAGTGGTTGCGAGTCTGCCTGCCGATGCAGGGGACATGGGTTCGTGCCCCGGTCCGGGAAGATCCCATGTGCCACGGAGCGGCAGGGCCTGTGAGCCTATGGCTGAGCCTGCGCATCCGGAGCCTGTGCTCCGCAAGGGGAGAGGCCGCAACAGTGAAAAGCCCGCGTACAAGAATAGAGACAGGCTGGCATCCAGCTTTTATATACCTAAGGAGTTCAACAAAATTTGTGTTTTGACTCATTTAAACTATGTTACTAAATCCCTAACTTATAGCAGTATGCTAAAAAAAAAAGATAATCATTTGATAGCCTCTTTATTTTGTGTCAAATGAAAAAAAAAAGGAAACAAGATACTTTTTCAAATTCATTTCAGATAAAGCCAGTGATGGTTATGGTGTTCAGTTGTTATGGGTATAAGGGCCTACTTGATAAATTCACCTTTTAATAAAAGTTTGCGGGACTTCCCTGGCGGCGCGGTGGTTGAGAATCTGCCTGTCAGTGCAAGGGAACATGGGTTTGATCCCTGGTGCGAGAGGGTCCCACGTGCCATGGAGCAGCTGGGCCGGTGTGCCACAACTACTGAACCCGCGTGCTGCAACAACTGAGGCCCGCGGCCCTAGATCTGATGCTCCACAACAAAAGAAGCCACCTAAATGAGAAGCCCACACACCGCAACGAAGAGTAGCCCCCACTCGCAGCAACTAGAGAAAGCCCGCGTGCAGCAACGAAGACCCAACGCAGCCAAAACAAAACAAAAAAAAGTTTGCCTCTTTTGGCAGCTTGATGTGTTTCCTTTTAAGAAGCAATGGGAATTATATAACTCATTTTCTTTTTCTTTTTTACTGTTCATAAATCCAGAGGTAAATATAATGCTCAATTATAGTATTTATATTAGCTCAGGTTTTTGCTCTATAGTTTGTCTTTTCTAAAGCTTTTGAATCTTCTATTTTTATGTTAGCTGTTTGCTGTATTTGGTTACAAGTGAGGTGTTTATTTTTAACACCTCACTTCAAATCTCTTTTGGGAAAAACGTTCCCAAAACGTAAAAGTAAATCAAATATTTTTGGAAGTGTGAGTTTAAATTTAAATTAAATAAAAAAGCATTCATTTTTTTCATAGCTTGGAATTTTGCCATTTTACTCATTCGGAGCTATTATATAAAGACGTATTCTTTGTGCCACCTTTACCCACACATTTGATGTTTTTATCAATTCCTGCAAAGGTGAAGAAAGCGGTGCTTACATTTCCCTGTATGAAGGTGAGAGTTCCAAAAATAAAATGTTTCTAAAATCTAAGACTGCCAATGCAGTAAAAGATAAGTTTCCTCTTGTTGAACTGATTAGGAGGTTGCCCGTGTGAGATTACTTGGGATTGAGAGTTTATAAATTAATGGTTCTTAACTTTTGGGGTCACAAACTCCTTTTGAAAATCTAATGAGAAATATGGGCCCTGTCCTCAGAAGAATGCTCTAGTACGAGTACTTGACATTTCAACCACAACTTCTCGGGGATAGATATGCCTCTTACTAGAAGGCTAGAATAGGTAAGACGTGACTCCTCTTTACTGTGATAGCACAGATTCCTAGTCACCAACTAGCCAGGGAGCCTTTATTGTGGATAGCAGTAAGAGCAAAGTAGACACTTGCTAAATCAGCCTTGAGTAAGTCAGTCAATACGTAGCTCAAAGCAATAATAGAATCATAGGCAAACAGATTCTGCTCTTCCTGCTCCAAAAGTATTTCGCATTCTCTTTGAAGCAATTCCATTATGGTCATCAAGTAGTTCTAAAAAATACTCAAGTTGCTGAAGAATATCCCCTACAATATATGCCCTCATAGATTTTGTTTTGTTTATTTGTGTTTATATTAATTTCTATCTTGAGGTCTTATAGAGGGGAGAACTCTCTATTAACTATTTGGGTAGAAAATTCTGTCATGTTGCCATCAAGTGTTTTTATGTTTCATGTTTCTTTTGTGGTGTGTGCAAAGTCCTGACCACTAGCACACTATTAAAAAGACATTATTTATTTATTTTTTTTTTTATGGAGCCAACCACCAGAGGCTCCTGGACTCTATGGAAGTCGCAGATCTTCTAACATCTGAAAAAAGGATTATCCTTTTGAATGTGAAGGTGAATGTGAGTACTGAGAAAAGGTAGAGCAGGCAGTGAAAGTAATGAAAAAAGAGAGATTAGGGTTCAAAACATATTGAAGTGTGTCTTAGGGACCTTGAATGTAAAGCTGCCTTCAGTGTTTCTCAGTGGGGCCTTATTGACATTATGGGAGGGACAATTTTTTGTGTGTGTGGAACTGTCCTGCCCAGTGCAGTACATTTAGCATTCTTGTCTCCCCTCCCCTGTCAAATGCCACCTGCATCCTAGTCAATGTAAATTTTTAATGCCCCTACATTTTTCCAAAGGCCTCCCAGGAGGTGGTACCACTCTGGTTGAGGAATACTACTAGATATTCTTTGTTTTTTTAACATCTTTATTGGAGTATAATTGCTTTACAATGGTGTGTTAGTTTCTGCTTTACAACAAAGTGAATCAGCTATACATATACATATGTTCCCATATCTCTTCCCTCTTGCGTCTCCCTCCCTCCCACCCTTCCTATCCCACCCCTCTAGGTGGTCACAGACCACCTAGCTGATCTCCCTTTGCCATGAGGCTGTTTCCCACTACCTACCCACCCTACGCTTGGTAGTGTATATATGTCCATGCCACTCTATCACTTCGTCACAGCTTACCCTTCCCCCTCCCCATATCCTCAAGTCCATGCTCTAGTAGATCTGTGTTTTATTCCCGTCCGACCCCTAGGCTCTTCATGACATTTTTTTTTCTTAGATTCCATATACATGTGTTAGCATACGGTATTTGTTTTTCTCCTTCTGACTTACTTCACTCTGTATGACAGACTCCACCACATCATTTTCAATGGACAATTTATATGTCTCTCTTACAGAAGGGACACAGTTTAGTAGGGATGCAATTTGGCTTTGACCTTGGTATCTGGTCAGAATATGCTCTTCAGCTTCATCTTCAGCCTTGGTCTTTGAAAGGCTGAATAGCTAAGTTCAGACTTCAGCATCATTTCTGGGTTCCCTGGCCTTGTGTATGATCCATGAGCTATGATTGTGTTACATAATCTTTGCATCCAAGAAGCAAAATAATCTCCATTATACACACATGGCATGTCATTTGGCTCTACTGCTAATAATCACTTTTTAATGTAGATCACCTTCTAGAAGTAACTTGTAATGAGTATCTTGTTTTGTGCTCTATTTGTTGAAATTCTATCAGTTAAAGAATAAATGTATATTTATTATTGCAAAAGTAAAATGCTGTATCACTCATGATAATTATAAACACTGTCCCTTTTTTGGGGTACAGAAATCATTATTAAGCCTTTCAAATGTTTAAATATAGAAGGAAACATTGATAGCTAATACAAATATTGAGAAAGCATGTCAGCCAAATACTTTTAGAAGATACTTTTTGAGGCAACAACAATAAAACATTAAAATAATATGAAGCAGAATGATAGAGATTAGATTGTATCGTAGTTCTAATCTTTGTAGAATTGTCTGTGACACTAGCATTTGCAACACTAAACAAAATAATGTTTTATTTTATTTTTTAAAATTTATTTATTTATTTTTGGCTGCACTGGGTCTTCGTTGCTGCACGCGGGCTTTCTCCAGTTGCGGTGAGCGGGGGCTACTCTTCGGTGCG
>NC_041217.1:76052755-76083378 GCF_002837175.3 Physeter macrocephalus | reverse complement strand
CCTGCCGATGCAGGGGAACCGGGTTCGCGCCCCGGTCTGGGGGGATCCTGCATGCCGTGGAGCGGCTGGGCCCGTGGGCCATGGCCGCTGGGCCTGCGCATCCGGAGCCTGTGCTCCGCAACGGGAGAGGCCGCAGCGGAGGGAGGCCCGCATACCACAAAAAAAAAAAAAAAAAAAAAAAGAATGCCAGAGATATCTGTGCATTAATTTTGTATCCCGATACTTTACCAAATTCATTGATTAGCTCTAGTAGTTTTCACTACTAGATATTCTTAATCCTAGGTGGTCTCACACTACCATGACCTAAACTGGTTTAGCAGAAGTCTTTTCACTGTATGGACTATCCTTGCTTTAGCAAGATAGAGGACATTTTCATCACAAGGTTCCCCCACATAGCCACACTCATTTCCCTCCAATCTCCATCTCCACATTAACATCTAGCAACAACTAATCCAGTCTCCATTTCTAAAATTTTGTTATTTTAAGAATGTTATATAAACAGGTTACAGTTTGTAATGTTTGGGGATTAGCTTTTTTTACTCAGCATAATTCTCTGGAGATTCATCCAAGTTGTGTGTATATCAATAGTTTGTTCCTTTTTATTGCTGAGTAGTATTCCATGCTATAGATGTACCGCAGTTTCTTTAACCATTCACCTGCTGAAGGACATCTGCCTTGTTTCCAGTTTTTGGTTTTCATTAATAAATTTGCTATAAACATTTGTGCATAGGTTTTTTTTTGTTGTTGTTGTCTTTTGCAGTACGCGGGCTTCTCACTGTTGTGGCCTCTCCCGTTGCGGAGCACAGGCTCTGGACACGCAGGCTCAGCGGCCATGGCTCACGGGCCTAGCTGCTCTGTGGAATGTGGGATCTTCCCGGACCGGGGCACAAACCCATGTCCCCTGCATCGGCAGGCGGACTCTCAACCACTGTGCCACCAGGGAAGCCCCATAGGTTTTTTTTTTTTTAACATTTTTATTGGAGTATAATTGCTTTACACTGGTTTGTGCATAGGTTTTTATGTGAACATTAGTTTTTATTTCTCTGGGATAAATGCCCAGGAGTGCAAATTCTGGTTCATATGAAAATTGCATATTTAGGGTTTTTTTTTTTTTTTTTTTTTTTTTTGCGGTACGTAGGCCTCTCACTGTTGTGGCCTCTCCCGTTGCGAAGCACAGGCTCCGGACGCACAGGCTCAGCGGCCATGGCTCACGGGCGCAGCCGCTCCACGGCATGTGGGATCTTCCCGGACCGGGGCACGAACCTGTGTCCCCTGCATCGGCAGGTGGACTCTCGACCACTGCGCCACCAGGGAAGCCCTAGGGTTTTTTTTAATAAACTTTTTTAAAAAAATAAACTGTTTTCCAGAGTGCTTGTACCATTCTACATTCCCACAAGCAATGTATGAGTGATCCAGTTTCCCTGCATTATTCTCACCAGCATTTGAGGTTGTCATTATTTTTAATTTTAGCCATTCTGATAGGTATGTAGTGATATCTAATTGTGGTTTTAATTTGTATTTCTCCAATGTCTAATGATGCTGAACATCTTTTCATGTGCTTATTGCTGTCTGTATATCCTCTTGGGGAAATATTCCTTCTTGACTTTTGACCATTTCCTCACTGGACTGTTTTTTATACTGTTGAGTTAGAGAGTTCTTATATATTCTAGACAATAGTCCTTTGTTGGGTATGTGGTTTACACATATTTTCTCCCAGCTAGCAGCTTGTCTTTTCATTCTCATAATAGGGTCTTTTGCAGAGCAAACATTTAATTTTGATGAAGTCTACTTTATTGATTTCTCCTTTTACGGATTGCTTTTGGTGTCAAAACTTTGTCTAGCCTTAGACCATGAAGAGTTTCTCCTATGTTTTTTCTAAATGTTTTATACTTCACATTTAAGCTCTTGATCCACTTTGGAGTTAGTTTTTGTATAAGGTATGAGACTTAGGTTGAGGGTTTTGTTAATTTGTTTGCTTTTTGTTTATTTGTTTGCCTATGGATGTCCAATTTCTTCAGCAATATATATTGAAAAAGCTATTTTTTCTCCACGGAATTGCTTTTTCACCTTTGTAAAAAAAACCATGAGTTGGCATACTTGTATGGGTCAACTGCTGGGTTCTCTATTCTGTTTCATTGATCTGTATATTTATTTTTCTGCCAATACCATACCATCTTTACTATTGTAGCCTTTTAATAAATCTTGAAAATGGATAAGCTGATTCCTCCCACTTAATTCTTTTTCAAAACGTGTTTTAGCTATTCTAGTTCCTTTGCCTTTCCATACAAGTTTTAGAATAATTTTGTCTATATCTACAAAAAAAATCTTACTAGGATTTCCCCTTTACTAAGTTTTAAATTGTGGTAAAATACATAAAACATAAAGTTCACAATTTTAACCATTTTAAAGTGTACAATTCAGTGGCATTTAGTACCTTCGAAATGTTGTGGAACTATCACCACTATCTAGTTCCGGAATGTTTTCATCACCCCAAAAGGAAGCCCTGTTCCCACTGTGAAGTCAGTCCCCAATCTCTGGCAATGACTGATCTGCTTTCTGTCTCTATGGGTTGGTCATTCTGTACATTTCATATAAACGGAATCATATGATATGTGACCTTTTGTGTCTGGTTTATTTCATTTAGCATAATGTTTTCGAGGTTCATCCAACTTGTAGCATGTCAGTACTTCTTTGTTATGTCCAAATAATATGCCATTGTATGTATATACTGCAGTTTGTTTATCCATTCATTCATCCATGGACATTTGGGTTGTTTCTAACTTTGGGCTGTTATGAATATCATGCTGCTATGAGTATGCATTTACAAGTATTTGTATGAGTACCTGCTTTTAGTTCTTTGGGATCTACCTAGAGTGAAATTACTGGGCTGTATTCTATGTTTAACATATTGAGGGGCCTCCAAACTGTGTTCCACAGCAGCTGCAACATTTTACATTCCTGCCACCAGTGTATTAGGGTTTCAATTTCACCTCACCCTCACCAACACTTGTTATTTTCCATTTTTAAAAATTATAGCCATTCTGGAAAGAGTGAAGTGGTATCTTATTGTGGTATTGATTTGCATTTCCCTAATGACTAATAGCATTGAGCATCTTTCCATGTGCTTGCTGACCATTTAGATATCTTTGGAGAAATTCTATTCAAATTGCTTGCTCACTTTTTAATTGAGTTGTTTGTCTTTTTTGTTGTTGAGTGGTAGCCCCTTCATTATTAAAGGATATTTTTGCTGGATATAGGAATCTGGGTTGACAGTCTTCTTGCAGTGCTTGAAAAAATTTGTGCCACTTCTCTGGCCTCCATGGTCTCTGATGAGAAATCTGCTGTCATTCAAATTGTTTGTCCATGGTATGTAAGGTGTCATTTTTCACAGATTTCAAGATTTTTTTCTTTGTTTTTAGTTTTCTGCAATTTGACTATCATGTGTCTTGGCATGAATTTGTTTGGGTTTATCTTCTTTGGTGTTTGCTCAGCTTCTTGAATCTGTAGGTTTATCATCTGCTAAATTTGGGGAGTTTTACTCATTATTTCTTTTAGTACATTTTTCAGTCCTGTTCTTTTTCTCTTCTCCTTCTGGGAATCTGATGACACAAATGTTAGATCTTTTGTTATAATCCCACAAGTCCCTGTGACTCTGCTCTTTTTTTTTTCATTCTATTTTCTCTGTTGCTCAGATTGAGTAATTTCCATTGTTTTATATTTCAAGTCACTGATTCTTTCCTCTGTCCCCTCCACTCTGCTGTTGAGCCCATCCATTGAGGGTTTTTGTTGTTATTGTATTTTTTAGTTATAAAATTTCCATTCAGTTCTTCTATTTCTTTGCTGAAACTTTTCTTTGCTGGGACTTTCTATTTTTTCATTTGTTTCAAGTATCTTCATAGTTGCTTGCTGAAACATTTTCATGATGACTGTTTTAAAATCTTTGTCAGATAATTCTACCACGTTGATCATCTAGGTATTGTCTGTTTTCATTCAGTTCAAGATCTTTCTCATTCTTGATATAATGAGTGCTTTTTTATTAAAGCCTGGACATTTGGGACTCTCGATCATATTTAAACCTTCTGTTTCAGTTGGCTTCTTCTGACACTAATCAAGTAGAGGAAGTGGGGGTAAGGTACCTTCTTACAGCCAGGTAGGTGTAGGAATCCAGGTTCCCCACTTAGTCTCCATTAACACCTGAGGAGAGGGGCTCCTCATTACTGATGGGCAGGGGTAGGAGTTCCAGCTCCCCATATGGCCTCCACTGATACTGGGGAATAGGAGTAACCTTGTTATCACCAGGTTTTGGTGAAAGTACGACCCTCTACCATGTTTCCTCTGATACCAATACAGCAGTGAAGAGGAGGAACACTTCTTTACTGGCCTGCTGAGAGGAAGTCTAGGTACCCCATATACATAGACTTTACTAGGTGTGGGTCGAGGTGAGCCACAATTCTTTCTGTGGCATTTGGCTGGAGTAGAGCAGTTATTATCTAAAATTTTTCTATTTTGCTAGGCTACCTCTTCCCTGGTCCTTTGGCTAGAGAGAGCAGGTTTTGTTGTTGTTATTGCCATTTTGGTTTTGTTTGGTTTTATTTGGCTGCATCCATTGGCATTTCCAGTTTGCTGGCTTCTTCAGCACCAAGTCTGGGATATATGAGGCAAAAAGAAAACCCAGGGAAATCACCACTGTGTGGTTCCTTGGGTTCTGAGGCCCTTAGCTGGTCTGCCTCTTTCTCTCCATCTTTCAGAGTCTCTTATGTTTGTTCTATAAGCAATGTCCAGGGTTTTTAGGTGTAATAGCAGGCAGAATAGGAAAAGTACATCTACTCAATATTCTCCAATCCATTCTCTTTTATTCAGTTGTTTATTTGGTTTTCCTCTAGACTGTGAGTTCTTTAAGTATATTTTTGTATCTTCAATACCTAGTCTGGCACATAATCTGTAAACGTTTGCAAAAAGGAAAAAAGAAAATAGAACATGGAATTAAGTAAATGAATTGCGCTCCCCCCCTCATCCATCCTTAGTTGTGTGGTGCTAGGAAGAGGAGGAGGCTTAATCCTGTTCTGAATGATGAGATTTCTCCTGGTGCTTTGATGCTGAGAAACATGGCTAGCTCCAGGAGCTAATACTGTTGATACTTCCTAGTTTCTCATGTTACCGAAAATTACCGGCAGGTGGCAGAATAGCTGATGAAAATGGACTGTTCACCAAAACATAAGAAGGCTGATTTCCTTTGTGACATAGGGAAATAAAATCTATTACCTTGTACCCACCCTGGTAACAATCCCAAGATTTTGTTCTGAGGGTTAGATACTCTTTATCAGCCTTTGAGTACAGGTAGCTGCCCAGTGGGAATAGAGCTGGAGTAAAAGGAAGTAGGCTTTGTTAGGCTCCTTGGTGACATATGACACCAGGATTACTTGGGCTTTGTGAAAATAAATGTCTAGCATTTAGTTACTCTTCTCCGTAGGAAGGTGGAGAGTGGATGACTGGAGGATTAATACTTTCTTTAAACAACATTTTAACATTGATATTTTGAAAGCAAAACAAAGCAACAAAAACCCCAGAAACACCCCATATCCTATCACTCATTTTCTCTATCAGGCCCTGCTGATATGTACACATATATGATTCAATTTTTAAATTCTCTTTTTCACTCATTATCAAAAGTGTTTTCTGATGTTAGTGCATGGGGGTGGCTTTTTAAAATTTATATTTGAACTCATGTGCAGAGAATTAATCACACTGCAGTCATCTGACCAAAAAAGGTCTGAGGGGAGGCTTTTGATTGTTTGTTTCATTTTTGGTTTTCTCAAATTTTTATTTTGAAAAATTTCAAACCTACAGAGAAGTTAAAAGAATAAAATATTGAACATTCAATTACCCTTCACCTAGATTCACTGTTAACATTTTGCCATATTTGCTTTCTTTTCTGTCTCATATAAAGTTAATTTGCAGACGTTGATGGGTATGGCTTTCAAGTTTCCCTTAGTCTAGGTATGCACCCCAGTTTTCTTTTCTTTCTCCTCACTCCCTCTCTTCCTTCTTCATATTTGAAAATTTTGAAGCTCCAAAACTCTTTCTCTTAGTCTTCCACCAGCGAGTTATGCTCAGATCCTGCTGACCACCAAGCACCCGTAGGCTGAGTCACTTTCACTTGTCTGTAATATTCGTTTTGGCCAACAGAGTTTGGCCTAAATTCACACGAGTTGGAAAAAAAAAAAAAAAAAGCTGCTATAGGACCAGGATCTCCTAGAGTTACTTACACTACAAACTTTATATTCCTTAAGGAAAAGTTCCCAGTCAATTTGGCAAAGCCCAGTTGGAGACCATTACTTTTCTGCTGATCCCAGTTCAGGAAATCACTGCAACTACAGGAAGCTGAGAGTTTCCTATTTGTCCTTCTATCTTTTATCCAGACATTTGTCTCTGGTCTTGGGAACTGCGATCGTGTGTACACGATCCTCTCTCAGCTCTGGGAGCCATGCAGAGTTCTCTCAAGGGTTTTCTACTCCAAAAAAGAAATACGAGGAAAAGGTAGCTTCGACGTGGGGAAGGCCCAGTAGTCAAGAATCTCAAAATCTAGGTGGTTGAAACAATATGCGTCACAAAAAGGGTAGAGACACACGTTGAATTAGCCTCATACATTCTCTGTCGCAACTTTACCTCACATTCCCTGGTGGTCTAGTGGTTAGGATTCGGCGCTCTCACCGCCGCGGCCCGGGTGCTCTCCTTTTGCCGAGCTCCGCGGGCGGCCGGCCGGGGCCCCGTGAGGGAGAGCTGGGAGCAGGGAGCTAGCTGGCCCTAGCGGCTTTTCTTGTGTGTGCGAGAGGCAGGCGCGCAGTGTTCTGAGGGTGCTGCAAGCAGGCAGGACGGGAGGACACGTGGATTGCCAGGGACGGCGCGTGGCTGGACTTGGAAAGGCCGGGTGTTGGCGCCAGGGTGGCGCCGAGCGGGTGCTATGGGTCCAGCAGGAGCAGGGGTAGAGCCAGACGCTCCCTGGTGGTCTAGTGGTTAGGATTCGGCGCTCTCACCGCCGCGGCCCGGGTTCGATTCCCGGTCAGGGAAAGACTTTCTTTCTAGCTGCACAATACTTTTGTGTTTTTCTTCCTACAAAATACTTTTAATGACAGTTCCTATAGCACACTTTTAATGATTAATTTTGTTTCTTCTACTCAGTTGCCACATGGATGACCTTAGCTGAAATACAGGAAATGCAGGAAAACATAAAGAAAAAATAGCTTACCATTCTACCAACCACCGGTAGCTATTACCCAGTTTTTGAAACAGAAAATGGAATAATGCTGTACATACTATTTAATTACCAGCTTTTTAAAAAACATCTTTATTAGAGTATAATTGCCTTACAATGGTGTGTTCGTTTCTGCTTTACAACAAAGTGATGATAAACCTACTTTTCACCTCGGCCATCTAGTTTTCTTCTAATAAGGCAGCCAGTAGTAAGTTTCATAATTATGTTGTAATATAAGTATGTTGTAAATATTAAATATAAATAGATTGTAAATACAAGTACATGCATACATACGTATATATTTAAGTACGTTCTCCTCCCTCCCACAAATGATAGCAATCTATACACACTTTTCTGAACTTTGCCTTTTTCACTTAATTTTAGAAATAGTTGCAGATTACACATGAAGAGCTTCCTCATTCTTTTCTATGGCACATAGTATTCCATTATATTGATATTACATAATTAATCAAACCAGCTTCCTATTGATGACACTTAGGTTATTTTAATCCTTTGCAGCCATAAAAATAATCTACATGTTATTTTGTACGTGTGTAGAATAAATGTCCAAGAATTAAAATGTTGGTTCAAAAGACATGTGCATTTGTGGATGGGTAGTGCCAGTATGCCCTCCTTAGAGGCCCTGCCAATTTATACTCCCACCAGCAATGTACAATATAAAAAAAAAAAGTGGGTTTTCATAAAAATGGATTTCATCAATAGTATTTCTGGACTTTTAGGTTTTTCCCCCCTAAAATTTTGGTTTTACAAATAACACTTTGATGAACATCTGTGTGAATACATCTTTGTATATCCTTAGGTATTGCTTTAGGATAAATTCATAGAAGTGGAATTACCACCTCATATCATATATTAGATGGGTTAAATAATTAAATGTAAGAATTGAAACAATAAAAAAAATCGGTGGATAATTATCTTATTGGGCTGGAGAAGACTTTTTCAAGGTAAAAGCAGACACAGAAATCATAAAGGATAAAACTGATAGGTTAGACTACATAAAAACAGAAAACTGCCCATCTGAAAATCCTATAAATAATATTAAAAGACAAATGCCAAACTAATATGTAAGTAATATACATATAATATAAATACCCAATAGCAAAAATCGACAAAGCATATGATTTAGTAAGTCTCAAAACTAATACAAATAATTAGTAAGTTTATGAAAACTGATCAACCTCAATAGTAATACAATAAATGCAAGTTAAAATGAGACTCCAAATTTTTATGTTGCACTTTCGTAAAGATAAAAAGAATGATGATATCTAGTTGCCTGAGATAATTTGGTAATACTCATTGAAAAGTGAAAATTGGTGATATCGCTCCACACAGCAATTTGGCAATATGTATTCAAAGCTTTAAAATGTGGGTATCTTTTCAATGGCAACTTTACCTTTATGCATTCGTGCTGAGGAAGTACTCTCAAATGCGTAACGGTATGTGTACAGAGATAACACTCGCATTAAGGCCTTAACTCGTCCGCTTGATTTCAGAGGCTCCCTTCAAAAGACAATAAACTAGAATTGATTTTCCTTCCCTAAACCTCTGAAACGACTAAAAAAACTACCACAACATTATCAATATAATCATAGGTAAAATCCTAGAGATCTTTTTTTCCTCTTCGTCCTTTGGCTTTGTGTTGAATAGTTCTCTTAACACGAATCCCTAAATATGAAAGACTTTGGTCGGAGCACACCATGACGAACTAGTCATAAGGATACAAACCAAAACTTCGTCTCGTCTGCGTTGGTGGTATAGTGGTGAGCATAGCTGCCTTCCAAGCAGTTGACCCGGGTTCGATTCCCGGCCAACGCATAACCAATTTCTTCTTTCTTCTTTTCTCTGGAAGCTCAACTCGAGTAGAGCAAATAGGTGGAGAAAGAAGAGCCTTTGACCACCCATCCGTCCTCAAACTCTGAGCCTTCTGGGAGACTCCACCGTGAGCGAACTTACAGACTTCATGCAGCTACCAACGCAAGCCCATCTGCTGCGTTTGGCCTCTTGCTTCGCACCAGTTTACGATAATTCTCTTTTTGCGGGTCTTTAGGCAATGTCAGAAATGGAGGCAGATGGATATGTTTTTCTGAATACTCGCAGGCGACTTAGATTTACTAAAGAGTCAGAATAAGGAAGTCAGCCCAAGACTCCGAAGTTCCTGAGAGAGAGCGCCAAGGAGCAGTGAGGGAAGCAAGAAAAATAATAAAGGGGGACCTCACGCCGTTTAGCAGCTCACCAGCTTCGCTTCTCTGCCGGTTCCAACATTCGGGCGACAGAAACCTCAACTCCAGGGTACAAGGTGGAGATGTAAATAGGAAAATCCTCGGGTTGCCTAGGGGGAGAGGCTTGATTATTTGGAGGGGAAAGAGAGAAGTGGTTTGAGGAGGGCGACTGGGGACGCGGTCCCCGAGCTGCAGGCGACGCTCTCAGACCTCGTCAGGACTGGGTGCGCCGCCGTCCAGCGGAGGGGATGGTGATGGCGCGGGCACGGCGGGATTCTGAGACCGAGATTCGGGTGTCAGGGCTTCGAGGTTGTGGGTGGAAACGTTTGGGATTTTAACCCAGGCGAATCACGCGAAGCGAGCAAAGAAAGCTGCAGCACCATTTAGACAATCCTGTTTCAAAAGACATTAAATCGAAGGGCAGTGCGCCGCTTTGGAGGTGGCGCGCCGTGATCGTATAGTGGTTAGTACTCTGCGTTGTGGCCGCAGCAACCTCGGTTCGAATCCGAGCCACGGCATATGGCTGTAGTTCACCCTGGTGGCTTCCCTTTTTGGAACCTTTTTAAGCGTTAAAAAAAGCTTGTAATCCGTCTTTGCTCCAGGCTGCATCGCAGAAGTGCAGTCTACGAATTAGATAAATAACTGTCTCCACTCAGCTTACTCCGCGGCTCTCCCACCTAAGCGAATCTAACCAGCCTCGGCAGAGCTGCTTCAGGGAGGTGTGGAGCGCCTCGGAGCAGCAAGCAAGGCCTACCTTCACCTGAGCAGAGGAGAGATCCCTTCGCTGGTGACTCCGGAACTCAGCGCCTCTTCCGGAGGTTGGAGAAATGAACGTTTTGGAGAGTGGAGTGAAATCTCCCGCCAGCGCCCACGCCTGAGGCTGTAAATCCCATCCGACTTTAAATCTCAGTGGGACCTTGAGGTCCACAAAATTTTAGTATTTAAAAACAAAATCGTGCCCCAAATGAATAGTCAATTGGACCTATTTTCCGACTGACGCGTCCTTCAGGCTCACTCCCACCCCATCCCCTGGTGGTCACGGTTTAGAGGGGGAAAGGGTTTCGGACCGAGAAGAAGGAAGAACGAGGTTGCACCAAGGTCCCGGGAGCACAAGTCCCCGCGCCCCTCCTACTTCTCGCGGCAGTTTGCGCCTCTCATCCCCATTCCCTCGCGCTTTTTCGCCTCCTCTTCTGGATTCCGGGTCCCAGAAACCGGGTTCTCCAAAAGAATTTGCTGTCCAAAAGGTCTCAAAACCTGTCTAAAAGGAATTTGAAGAAACGTCGAGGTTTCAGGACTCGTGATTCCCGCGTCCTCTGCAAGCCCGTCTAGCCCCGTGCAGTTCCGTCACTCTCGAACCCTGGAGTTTCTCGGTGACAAAAGCTAGTAGTGCGTTTAAAATCCTGGAGCCAGAGAACTCTTTCAAACTAAGCTGTGTATATCTTTGACCGTGCAAGCTGTCCCTCGAAAGAAATTATATTTCTGTAAGAAGAGTTGCAAAGCAGCGCCCGGCTAGCTCAGTCGGTAGAGCATGAGACTCTTAATCTCAGGGTCGTGGGTTCGAGCCCCACGTTGGGCGGCACTTGTTTTTCCCCGCCTACCTCCGTTTTATTGAATCTTCTCTTGTTAGCTACCAACTGAACCAGCAGCTTCTAAATAGCCATTGTGGCCACTGTTGTTTTAAACTTCGGTAAATTGTTCCAGAAATCGCCTCTACTCGCCCCAAATCTAGCAAAGAAGAGGAATCCGGGCTACCGATTCCAGCATCTCAGGTTGAAACCAGGGGTCACAAATCTACAGCTGCCCGAACCCAGGCTCCTCCTCCGAGGAGGCTCCTGCTCCTCCTCCTCCCCGCGGGGCTCCCCCTTCGTCCTGCCTCGCTGCTCCACTGAGAAGACATCTTAGGACATGACCAAACGGAAACACTTTCGTTCTCTTCTCGTCAGCGGGAAATTTTGGATGAGGTGTTGAAGGGCCTTCTTAAGTAGTTAAAATGTTCTCCATTAGGTGCTAAGGAGCGTGCCTTTGCTTTTTAGGTTTTGAAACGTTCATCAGCCTCAAAGGGCTGTAAAATTCAACTAGTTTAGGAAGATCTCGAAACGAAAAAGAGGAGAGGACGCTGGAAAAGGAGCTGGGAGGAGGGACGCGGAAGAGCAAAGAAAGGGGGAAGTACGATAGGAAGGGGAGGGAGGAGCAAGGACGACGGCCCGGAGCTGGCAAGTGGAGAGATTGCAGCGCAGTCTCATCAGATGGGTGTAGGCGGACTCTCTGGAGCGCTGCGCCCAAGCGTTTCGAGTTAGCTATTTATTGATCGACAGGAGAACTCTGTTCTACCCCGAAGGCCTGAAGTTGTTTGCCTGATATTTGTTCCTGCTAAATCTCTCATTCAGTGTTGGGTTGAGTGGTGTGAGTAAAGTGGGTTTTCAAAGTGCGTGGAAGCCGAGTTTGTCCCCAGTCATCAGGCTTCTCCACCACAACGCGGACACTCGCTTTTAACTCCTCATACAGGTCTTTCCCACATCTCCCTAAGGATCATTTACCAGTCCTACTTTTTTTTTTTAAGTTTGTAAATGTGCTTTAATCTCCTTTATATATCCCGCCAACCATCTCCAAAATCATCAATACACTAGCCGATTATTCTCAAGGTGTCGTGCCGGAACAAACATCACCAGCATCACCTGGAAACTTTTGAGAAACGCAAATTCTCAAGCCCTACCTCAGACCTACAGATTCAGAAACTCTGGAGGTGAGCCCAACAATCTGAGACTTAAGCTCTCCAGGTGATTTGGATAAATGCTCAAGTTCAGGAACCACTGCATTAGGGCAACTTCCTTTCCTATCAACCAAGATGTACCATGTTCTTGGGTAGGAGACTCAACGTCATAAAGATAACACCTCTCTTTAACTTGGTGTCTGAATTTAACATAGTTTCATTAAAATATCAAAAATATTTTTCTTTTTTATTCAAACTGGACAATATAATTCTAAAGTTTAAATGGAAAAATAAGCAGTAATACTCAGGAAATTCTTTTTTTAAAAGAACAATAAGGAAGGATTAACCCTATGAAATATTAAAATGCTATAAATTATAATGATTAAAGCAGTAAAATATCGTGTATGGGTAAACAACAATCAATGGGACAGCACAGAGTCCAGAAACGGACCAAAATACATAAAGAAATGTAATACATTAGAAAGAGGGACTCAAATCAATAATTCTAATGACCAATTTTTTAATAACTAGGTAGCTGTCTGGGAAAAAATAATGGTCAATGAATATCATACCCTTTACATAAGGGTAAATTCCAAATTGATCAAAGATTTAAATAATAATGAAAAGGAACATAAAAGTTCTTGTAGAAGCATGAAACAATTATTTTATTATCTTGGGGTGTGTGTGTGTGTGAAAAAGCCTGTTCTAACTATGACACAAACTCAGAAGTCCTGAGAGAAAATATTGATGAATTTGACTATATAAACCAAATGGAATCTGCATAAGCAAAGTCCAAAGACAAATGACAATTTGGGGAAGTATTTGCAACTCACATTGTGTTAAAAATCCTCCATTTTGAGTTAATGCTTTGGCGTATCAACATCCTCCTCACAGCGCTAATTGTGAATGCACACTCAAAAACAGCTGAAACCCCCTGATAAGCAACCCAACCCCCGAACTCTAACTTTCCCTTCCTCCTCTCCCCGCCCCCCACCCCTTCCTCCTCCTCTTTCCTTCCTCTCTTTCCCCAACTTGGTTTGCTTTCCTTAGACCCCACTCAGGACCCCAGTGAAGGCTTTGGCCCACAGGTCCTGGCTCTCACTGCTCCCCACCTGTTCAATTGAACACACTGCCAGTTGGACTCCTGTGTGGCCCTGTGCACGCCCGCGGTGACCCCCTCTGGGACCTGTGAGTATAATAAACTTCTCTTCTGGTTCTCTTCCCTTCCTGTGGAGGCACCAAATTTACCATACCATGCTAGACATCTACATTCTTAGAACATACATCATGTACAAAAGGCTAATTTCCCTAATATTTACAGAACTATAAGCCAATAAGAAGTAAACCAATAACCCAATAATAAGTAGCAAACATATAAAGAATAGAAAATATAAAAGTCTATTGCCCATATGAAAAGATACTTAACATTCAACATTACTATTAATGAAAATAGTGCAATTTAAAACTAAGTTGAGATAATATTTTCAACTACAATATGGTAACGTTTTTTAAGTTTACTATGTTGGAGCGTTAATAAATATTGTTAAAGAGAGTAAATTGGTTTAAGTTCTACAGGGTGTTTTGAACAATATCTATCAAAAATTTAAACTTTTTTTTAACTTCAGCAATCCACATTTAGAAGTTTATCCTACAATATTCCTATACTTATGTGAAATTAATTGTATACAAAGTTATTCACGGAGCACTTTTTATTAAGCAAAAGATTGTAAACTCTCTAAATGTCCATCAGTTTTTGGGGTGACTAAATAAATGACAGTACAACCATACAATGAAATATAGTTCAGCTAGCTGTAAAAAAGAATGAGGAAGCTCTTGAGGGGAGATTTACGGAAATTGGTTATAACTCAGTAATAAATACATGGAAAACTAAGCAAATGGAAAACTAACATAATTGTTACTGCCAAGGGAAGATTATATTCAAAAAGTGATCACGTTAAATTATGTGGCTTCTCTGTTAATAGTTTATATATTAAAAAATAATAGGGCTTACCTGGAGGCGCAGGGGACGCGGGTTCGTGCCCCGTTCCGGGAGGATCCCACATGCCGCAGAGCGGCTGGGCCCGTGAGCCATGGCCGCTGGGCCTGCGCGTCCGGAGCCTGTGCTCCGCAGCGGGAGAGGCCGCAACGGTGAGAGGCCCGCGTACCACACACACACAAAAAATTAATAATAATAATAATAATCATTGATCTCATCAAAATTAAGATATAAGTATATTGATGTATTAGGGTTCCCCAGAAAAACAGAACCAATAGAAGATACACACGTATGTATATAGAGATTTAGTTTAAGGAATGGACTCATGTTATTGTGGAGGTTGGTAAATCTAAAATCTTCAGGGTAGGCCAACAGGCTGGATAGCCAGGGAAGAACGGATTTTGTAACTCTAATCTGAAAGCAGAGTCTGGAGGCAGAACTCCCCCTTCCTCTGGGGACCTCAGTCTTTTTCTCTTAAGGCCTTCAATGGATTGGATGAGGCCTACTCACATTATGGAGGGTAATCTGCTTTACTCAGAGTCTACTGATTTAAATGTTAATCTCATCTAAAAACTACCTTCCCAGAAACATCTAGACTGATGTTTGACCAAATATCTGGGTACCATGGCCTAGCCAGGTTGACACATAAAATTAGCCATGACAATTGGGAAGATGGAGGAGTGGGAAATATGTGTGTGTGTGTGTGTGTGAAGTGGTAAGTGTAGGGGGAGTACGGAAAAGAGAGATAAAGTGCCTAAAACTAGAAAATCAAGAATTAACAATATTTGTCTACAGAGACAGAGGTAAATAATGAATCACTGATTAAAAGAATTTAAAGAAGTTACTTCTAGGGAGTAGGAAATGGGGGAGCGTTTCAGGGGCCTGTTGGTTTTCATTACCGAGTTTGAGTTTGACTCTCTAAACTATGTGCATATATAAGCTTGATAAAAATAAATACTAAATAAAAAAGGCTTTTTCTATGTTGTAGTCTTTCAAGTATTTTGCCAATTTGTTGTCTTTTGAATTTTGTAGGGGAATGGCTCAGCTGTGGCACCCAGGTGACCTTGTATGTATTTGCACAGGCCACACCGGCCAAGGCTTGAACTATTCTGAATCTTACCCAAGGCAGAGCACCTTGTGATTGTCCCAAAGCAAGAGAGGATGGGAGGCTTGTGAAGAGTGCCAGGAGACAGCTTCCATTCCCCTCCCTGTCTACCCTGGGAGAGTTTCTCATTGCCCTTCAGGTTCTAATCACATATGAGGCATTCTGCTCACCTCCTCGGCCCTTCCCTGGGGACAGCTGCAAACTGTAAAACTGCTTAGCTGCAGTCTAGAATTGGCTCCTCAATAACAGGTATCCCACAACTTGCATTGTAGTCACTGACCCGTTTTGTTTCAGTGTCATCCCTTTGGATGTGTGGGATGAAGGCCCAGGAAGTCTATACCTTCAACTACTCTTCCTTTTGCTGTCTATGTAAGTAATACACTTTCTGAATCTAAAAGTGACTTGTTATAGCTTTACAAGCTGAATCACTCAGGCCTTGGCTTTGCCAGATGTTGAGTGCTTGATTGATTGATTGATTTTTTGCTAAACAAATTCTTAAACTTTATGTAGCTAAATGTGTTAATCTTTTTCCTTAGGGATTTTAAGTTTTTTCATGCTTAGAAAGGATTTTCCCTACAAGACTAAAAATTTTATTAGGGATATTTTTTGAAGGAAGAAAGGTGTAATTATTCTTTGGCTTATGAGCTGAACAGAGATGCAATGATCTCCCAGATAACTTTGTGGCACATTCCCCGAGGCTCTCTGAAACCCAGACCTGCTGAGGATTGAGAGGGTTTTCTGGGACCTCCCAACTCAGGAACCCTGGGCTCTAAGAGGGGGGTGTAGCCACTAAACAGATGGTGCGACATCCCAGGCCTAGCAACAGTGGAGAGCAATTACTAGACCTGATTGGGCAAGGGGAGAGAGCTGTTCCTGGAACCTGGGAAAGTGATAGTTGTAGGTAAGGCTGTAACTGTAGTAGAGTGCCACTAAACAATAACTGTGGTCTTGGGGGGTGGCGGAGAACACAACAACTGCCAACCTGCAGGAAATAATTACCCTGACCTCATATTCCTCCTACACTCCCATTCCCAGTCAGTGAATCCCATTGGCTGTAGCCAGCAAGAACTCAGTGGGCAGAGGAGCCCTTTTGCACAGTTCAAAAAGATTTCTGGGGCATATAATAGGGTGGAAAATGATGAGAATGTATCTGGAGGGACAAATGCAGAATACCCAGGAATTTTCATTCTTGTGATTAAAAAAAAAAATCCCATATACTCCCTCTCCTCCACCCACACTGCTTTCCCTGTTATTAACATCTTGCATTGGTGTGGTACATTTGTTACAATTGATGAACCAATATTGATTCATTATTATTAACTAAAGTGCATAGTTTCCATTAGGGTCCATGCTTTGTGTTGCATAGTTCTATTCCTGAGATTTTAATTGTGAAAGCATCTCATTAGGTGAATTTTAGTGTCAAATAGGTTTTTCAAAAACTGTTTTGTATTTCCTGAATTCTTTCATTTATTTGACATCTGTTTGTGGTCTTTAGACCTGTATGATATCTGGACTGGAGATATGTATGTATGTATTTGATTCCATCTTTTTTCCCTCTGATCATTATAAACCCTAGGTTAAATTTTCTTCCAATCATTGTTTGTCAGAACCTTATTTTCTTGTCAGAGATTTCCAACTTCATTAAAGCAAAGTTCTATAACTGGTATATGTTTTTCATACCATAGCTAGAGTCTCTTTTCCACAAAAATGCTGGTAATGTGAATGAAATTTCAAAATGCAGGGGTTTTAGTTTTTTGTTTTTGTTTGTTGGATTAATATCTGTGAATTTCTAGCTCAGATCAGACAAGCAGACAAGGGAAGAAAGAAGCAAAAGAAAATCCTTCGGAACCTCTGGATCATGATGCTTTAAGAAGTTCACAGAGATTGTTACTTGCCCAAGCTCCCAGAGGAAAGGCTGTGAGTGTGGTTAATGGCCTGCCTTGTGGCTTCAGCATCCTATAGTCAAGTCTGAGTTACAGTTGGGTTTGTCTGAGGTTTTTAATATATACTTATAAAGTAGGTGACTACTTTGTTATAAAAATAATAAAGTCATGCCTGTTGACTTTATTGAAAATAAAATTGTTTTATTTTATTAAAAATAAAATTATTAAAAACCACCAGGTTGGTATTGTTTGGCCTTTGGGAACTGGGAGCTTGAGTAGTGGAGGTGAGAATTTTCTCAATGTATGTACCTTTCTATAATCCCTTGATTTTTCTATTCACACACACACACACACACACACACACACACACACACACAGTGCCTCCAGGAAGAAAGAAAAGAACTGCTGGACAAGTTCTCTCCCACCTTCATGTGACTGTTAAGTCTGTGCAATCCGGTCACCATAAAGGCATTTTAGACACTTGAGGAATGTCTCTCTGTTACCACCTATTCTGCACTGAATGTTGTTGTCCGTCCCAAATTCCTATGTTGAAGCCCTAACTCCCCAATGTAATGGTATTAGGATGTGGAGCCTTTGGGAGGTAATTAGGTTTAAATGAGTTCATGAAGATGAAGCCCCCATGCTGGGATTAGTACTTATAAAAACAGAAGAGACACCAGAGTTTCCTTTCTTTGCCATGTGAGGATGCTGTGACAAGGTCTTCTGCAAGCTGGGGAGGAGGCCCTCAACAAGAACTGAATTCTGTCAGCACCTTGATCTTGGACTTTACAGCCTCCAGAACTGTGAGAGGTGGCGAACAGATAACCTAAAGTTGCAAGTAGCTAGCAAGGACTTCGATGAAGCAAAAGATGACGTCCCTGGGTGGGTTTGAACCACCAACCTTTCGGTTAACAGCCGAACGCGCTAACCGATTGCGCTACAGAGACGTGAGAATGCATTCCCCATAACTCGTTTCCTGATTCAAGAAATTGCTTTTCAACCTCTGGCTGGGGACATCCTTAGATTCTCATATTCCGGAAGCCGAGGGTGCGCGCGGGAGACACTGAAGCCAAGAGTTGGTGTCATCGGGCACGTTTGGACATCGATAGAACTTTTGGGAGTCAGCTAGGGGACTCTGGCTGCCGAACGCCAGATCTATGGCCTTCCCACCTGCTCCCCGCCTCAACAGCCGCCCGGCTCCAGGTGACGACCGCAGCCTCCCGGGCTGAAGTCCACGTTACCATTCTTAGCTTCTCTCTCCGTGAGTCCCCACTTGACCCTGTGGGCGCGCGTGCGAAGGACACGAACCAGCTGTGCCCCCACTGCGCTGCCCACGTTCTGCGCCTCTCTCTAGATGTGGACTCCGACCGGCAAGACCTCAGAACTGCTGGCGACGCAGCCCGCCCTCCAGGGCTGGGCCTCGCACCTAGTAGGCACTCAATAAATGCCCGGTGAAGGATGCATTCTGTCTCAGGGTCCTAGGCAACCAAGAATTCCAGTGTGTGCTTTAAGCTTTTAGGCCTACGAGTAACTCCGGAAACGGAAGGCTGGAAAGGTTTCTCAAGGCCGGAGGCGCTTTTATTCCCGCAGCTGACTGAGAACAGGCAAAAGTCTTGACTTTGGACACGTGCGCCCCGGGACCGAGCTGAGTTCCCCACCCTGGACTGCGACTCAGCCTCGGTCTGGGGTCGTCCGTTTTAAATAGGGAAAGCTGAAGAAGAGGAGAAGAAAGAGAGTGGGAGAGGAGGTAACCCAGTGAGGGACGGGGAGAGAGCGAGCTAGTGCTCTGGCCACTGAAGAAAAAGGCGAAAAGAAAACGAAAAATGCCTATTTTCGTTAAATAACTTTGATTACCCTCCCCCTGCCTCCTCTTTGTCGGCCACCGCGCTGACCATGATTGTGTACTGTTGGAGGCTCTCGAATCCGAATGACTGAGGTTCCTCTTTGAAATGCTTGGTTAAAGACCGCAACGCCGTGAGATGTCACCGGAGTCCAGACCTCGGAGCAGGTGGCGAGGCGCCCCCGGCCCCGCGCGGTAGGGGGCGCACAATCCCCTGCTCACCGTTGGAGGGTGAGACAGGACTCCGACTCCGCCCCAGCCCTCCGAGGCCGGGAGTCGGCTGCGCGCCTCCTCTCCCCCTTCCCCTGTGCCTTAAGGAGGAATGCTGAAGAATGTTATCCAACCACTTGTACTGTCGGGTAGATGCACTGTCAGAAGCAACCGTAGAGAGATACTGATAAAAATTCTGAAGAACAGAACGTCTGAGTAAGCTTAATCTCATTCCTGGAGCAGACTGAGTAATGCTGACTGTTTACTAAAGGTAGGGTGATGACAACTGTAGCTTTAATCCCACATAAATAGAGCTGGAAGTCCACAATAGCTTTGTAGTCATGTGCGGGCTACCTGCAAGCATGCACGCTGAGTATTTTTTTTCTCAATAATAAACTTAGCTAATACTCAGTTGGTCAACATGCGTGCTCCTTTGAGTCTCGATTTCTTATTTCCCCAACAGCCCCACAGAAGAGGTGGAGGATGCACGGGGCTGAAGCACCGAAAGTGCACTTGGCGCTGCCTGAATTCTCCCTTGTGACTGAAGACCTTGGAGAAAAGCATTCACGATTGTCGTGGAAAGTTAGAAAATTCCAGTAACAGGACTAAGGAGGTGGATCCGGTAAGCCTCGGTGGGACCTCTTGGGATGAATTGGAAAAGACCCTTTTATCCTGGACGTCCTTTCCATTGAAGTCTGGGGTTGCATCTCGGCGGAAATGAGCACAGGGAGAGGCCGTTGTAAAAGTCTCAGAGGAGGGCGGAGTCGCCCCCTCAACCCGACCCCACCTCTGCGCAGCAGTTTCTACCCACTACCCCGGTTCCTCCTTGAAGTCGGAAGTAGGACGATCGTAGGCCTAGTCCGTGACTTACTGCCGATGAGCCCTGGGCCGGAGGAAATCCATTAAACTCTCTACAAACCTATTTCCTCATCAGCAACTCGCCGTGGTTGCCTTCAGTCTTGGCGCAGACATTTTCCATTTGGGCAACTGATACCAAGCTGGTAGGGAGAAGAGAAGCTCACAGCTTTTCGTCTTCCTGCTAGCTCAGTTTGTAGCGTGCACGACTTCTAATTTCAAAGTCTTGAGCATAGCCCAGCTTCCAGTGCGTTTTATTTGGTTTTGGTTGGATTAATATCCGCAGTTGCAGGGCTGTACTGCTCCCCGCAGTGGCCACGAGAGGGCGCGTGGTCCTTCTCCTTGGAACTCCGTCCCAGGAACCACTACTTTTCTCTGTTTGGTTAGTATAGAATAATGATGTCCAGTAGTTTTAGTTCCTCTGAGACCGGTGGAACCCAAGATCTCTTATTTTTCACCACCTCAACTCTAGGGTCATCTTGGGTCGAGGTATGAGAGGTTGATTGTGTAAGCTCAGCCTTCCTGCTCATTCTATCAGACTGGGGAAGCCTCACAAAGAAAACTGTATTTGATTCAACATATTAAAATTCATTAGTCTCACCCCAGGGCCTAAAATAGTGGATATAAATAGGAGATGTTCAATAAATATATTTTTTTAATTAAAAAACTCATTATTCTGAGAAGGGTGCGCAGGTTTCAGCAGATCACCCAAGGAGTTCTTGGTAGAAGAAAGATTAAAAACCCAAACACATGGAGAGAGACATTGGTGGAACAAAGACCCAGGCCCCGGGTGCAGCCTAAACACAGGCAGGGTATAAATGGGAAGGAAGACTCAGAGGGAAGAACAGCAGAACTGGGAGGAGGAAGAGGAAAGGGGAGGAAAGAGATGGATTCAAAGGAGAAATTTATTCACTGGTCCCCAGTTATATGACAGCTGGTCTCTCTGGGCTTCCCCAGGCAACCATTGTCTTTCAAGGTAGCCTCTCACCCTTCCACCCATCTGATTCTGGGAATTCTAGCATTTCCTATTAGGTCTACCAAGCCTACACCAAGTCCCCTCTACCAGGACCAGTTCTGGCCCCTTACAGATAGTCTTTTACTAATCCTTTCTTTTGTGGTCCTAGGACAGTCTGTAGGGGAGGCAAACTTCACCTCAACACTCTTAGGGTCTCCAGCTGGGCCTGAGAATTAGATTGACATAAGGCAGATTAAGAGGAGGAAAACATCCAGATTTTCACATGTACATGGGCGCTCCAATAGGAAAATGAAAACCCAAAGAAGTGGCTAGGCCTAAGTATTTATATACTAGGTTGAACAAAGAGAGGTGATTATGGAAAAGTAAAACACATTGGAAGACTAAAGGAAGATACGAGTTATTTTAACAAAGTCTGTTTGTGTGGATTTCTCTCGGCCTTGACTTCCTGTCTCTGGTGACAAGAATGATTGTACTTGCTGTTTTCCAAATGCCTTTAGCTCAAAATAATTCTTATGCCAAGTTGGCATACTTTGGAGTGGCATATAGTCAAAGCATTGGAATATAGCCTAAGAACAGGATCCTCAGCCCAGATGTCCTTGTGGTGCTGGGGGGTCACCATGCTGAAAGTGAATCCAGCAAGCCTAGACTGGTTTAGTTGTACTTGTTAATAAAGTAAAAACAAAATCCTTGGACCAGGTCATTTTTAAATGTGGAAAACAGTGTTCAAATTATTTAGACATCAGTAATGTGTGTGATTAGACCTTAATTTTAAAGGCACTGAAAAGAATCCAGGACTTCCACCTACAGCTATAGTATAGTAATGCCACCAGTTTAGTCTTCTTGCTGTAAACAACCATAAGAATGGACAAAATATGTGAAGCACCTGTTATAGACACTGGACAGAGGCAGTGCAAGACTGTGATTGCCTGAGAGAGGGTTGCGGAAATGACCTGATGGTGGTATATAGCAAGCTGGAATCCCAGCAGAGCATGGTGTTCACACCGAGCTAAGGTAGATATCAGAGGACAGCTGAAGCAACTGGAATCTGCAGAGAACCAGAAAGGAGAAGACAGTTTACAGGCTAGTTTTCAGAAATCCATACTGGGTCTCCTGCCAGTCATTTGCTGAGTGCTGGGCTGCTCATGTGTGAAGAGCTACTACCAAGGCTCACCGGACAACAGATGCTACAGGATGGAAAACAGAACAGAGATCTTAGAAGTCTCTGCTGGCAACATTGGAATTCAGGGTTTGTTAATGACTCTTTACCACCCTGAGCATCCAGTTGATACTCCAGAAAGGCTGCTTTAGGAGTAAAGACCACAACCTAGTGTGAGGCCTACTCTTGATCCTCCCTAAAAAAGGATAAAACTAAGACCTGACGAGATTAGCAGGGTTTGGACGTTGGTCACACCAAAGAGGGCTTTGGGAAACACCTTGGACTTTACTCAGATCTACTGAGAAACAAACTATTAATCCAGTCGTACACAAGTTCAAGGTCACTGGCCAGTAATCAAAGTGCTTAGTAGAACAAAAGTTGATACTCTTTGGAGAAAGATATCAGAATGCAGAGTCTCTACATTGCATCATTCAAAGTGTCCAGTAAACAATAAAAAATACTAAACATGCAAAGAAACAGAAAAATGTGACCCGTTCAACATATATTTTTAAAAAGGAAAACAAAGCAGTTAAAAGAAACCAACTTCGAGAAGATGTCTCAAATGTTGGATTTAGCAGACTTTAAAGCAGGCTTGCATTTTATGTATGGTTCAGCAACATGGGTTCCACTCATCATGGCTAATCTACCTACAATCAGTAGTGGTGCCCAAGCAGTCAACAGCAGAGAACAACTCAGCCCCTGATATGACAGCAGTCCCTAAATCGTTGAATAAAGCCAATTAGATCTTCAAATTTATCTGGCTGAATTTTATTTGTTGATAGCGAAGAAAATAGTTATAGATACCAGTGACAGTTGCAGAAATGAGGTCTGTAACAGTTATGAATATTTCTTCATTATAATACTAATAGTTTTATATGTATCAACCAATATTTTTCTCTGAATTTCCTCTTTCATCCCACTACCAGCTAACAAAATCTGTTGCTAAGAGTTAACTTTTAATTTCAGTATTTGTTACAGCATATCTAAGGTAAAAAGAATGTGACTCAGCTAGAAGAATGAAAAACATTCAAAGACAAGTAAACTTTATCCTCTTTTGTGGAAAAGTTGGCATGTTTTCACTGTTTGAGGTAAGCATTATTTTGTTATTGGCTTTGTTTAAAAGTTAAGAAGGGTTTCGAGAGGAAGAGGAAAGGAAAAAGATATGTAGATATAGATATCTATCTATCTATATATATATGGATGTCAAGTCCACAAGACGTAGATTGTGGTAGATCTGTGTCAAAATTGCTAAGCTAGAAAAAAGTTTCCCAGAATTCCTCTCTCTGCATAGTTCTGGGTTAACTTGAGCCACAGGACATTAGCTGAGATTTGGAAAGCGGAAAAGGAAGTGGCTACCACATTTATTTGGACCCTGAAAAGGTCAGAGAAGTCATCAGCGTTTTTACTGCTCACACATGTAATTTATCCGCTGATAGTAGGCAGGCTTGCAGTAACCTACAGCTCCTCCCTGATTTTTTCCTACTGCTTCTGGATTCTTAACCCAACTAGGTGTTTAGGTTTGACAAGCAACAGTAACAGAACACTCCTATTTTTAGGCTTGGGACTTCGAAAGCAGTCACAGGAAACGACAACTCCAGTTTTCCTTGTGGCGTTCATGTCCTCATTGAGGTTCCGGAAACATCTGCTCAGAGTCCTGCAGAAATTTCCTTGCGTCTAAGCTCCTGCAAGTGTGCGTCGCAAATAACATACCCGAACACTTCCCTCACACCATCCTAAGCAACTAAAACGTTATAAATTTTAAGGTGTTACAAAGTAAGGACAGCCAAACTGCAAAAAACAAAACTCGGCATACCGTATGAAAACGCATTTTCCCAACTCCACGCGGCGACACGGTACATATCGCATGACTTCACTACTATCTTCAGCAAACTCGGCAAACCTCCGCGAAAAACCTGCGGCAATAACTGAAAACACTGCTCCTTCGAGTATCGGTTTTTTAATTACCTGCCCCACATACACTCGCTACACGGTTGTTGATTTACAGCGGTAAACAAGCAACAAAAAGTTTCCATTTCTGCAGAGAAATAATAAACTACTTCTGCCGAAAGAAAAGCCCGTTATTACGCGACGTCAAAAACAGGAAAACTCCAGAAACTACACTTAATCGTTACCGACTACAGTGAAGAAACAAAACATAAAATTACTACTGCTTTTGAAACTTGTAAATAACCAGGGGAAAGCGCGAACGCAGTCCCCCACTACCACAAATTATGCAGTCGAGTTTCCCACATTTGGGGAAATCGCAGGGGTCAGCACATCCGGAGTGCAATGGATAAGCCTCGCCCTGGGAAAACCACCTTCGTGATCATGGTATCTCCCCTGCCAGGTAAGTATGAGCTCAGACCCTTCGGCCCTCACACACCCTCAGACGCCTTACACTGTTCACACACGGTCACTTTCCTCCCCGCAGCCCCGAGCCTTCCTGCCCCTTCCACACAGCTGATCCATGCACTTGCAACCAACAGCCCTCGATTCGCTCCCACACCACGGGAGATCATGTCGTCTCACCACCAGATCACGAACCAGCAGACCCTGCGCTGAGAAATCTACATACGACACGCCCCATCCGACAAGCCGACGGGAATTACCGCTCCCCTCCAGCCCACGCCCCGCCCTACTCCGCGCCTCCCTCCTCCCACGCCGTCCAGCCAAGCCTACCAGAGAGGGCGGGCGCCCTCTGGGGGAAGTGACGTCGACCGCTCGCTCTTTTCCTCCCACCCGCCCCCACCCGCCCCCACCCGTTGGGGCCCTGCGCGCGTGGCTGGCTGCTTAACCTCTGTCCTGCCGAGCACCTGTTTGGCGGCCTGCTGAAGCCTGAGCACCTTTTTTGAACTGTAACGGCTTTCAATGCGTAGAATAGAGAACATTTAGGAGTCCAGGGGAAACCGGTTCCTTTCAAATCCAGTTGTCTTTGTGATGTACTATTGTGTGTATGTCTAGTAAAACCCATTAACCATTATGATTGGCGGTGAACTCTATTTCATCTTGAAAGTTCAATTTCATTCATCGGAAATTTCATTCATTTTATTTCCATTTTCAGGTGTTGTTTTCATTCTATCTTCGAACAGATTTTAACATCTATCTACTTACCCTCTGTCTTACTGAGACAGGCTGGGACCTGGGACCCTTTCCTGCAGTGTTTGCACCTGGACAAACTGAGGCAGAAGATAGACGGGCCCCAGGCTGAGCTGTTGGAATCCGTCCCCTGTGGACAGATACTCCAAGGTAAAGCTAATAGCAGCAGGAAGGTGGAGCTGAGTCCTACTTGGATAGAATATAAAGAGACCACATATTTCTTATTCTTGAGGTCAAGGAGACCTCCCAAACTATACATGCTCAGAAAGGTTCCTCTGGGGTCAAAAGGGAGGGAGGGAGCCACCCCATAATAGGTGATGTCAACCTCCCCGTAGGCCTCTGGGCCAGAATCTTATCTTGGCAAAAAGATGCACAAGCATGTCGAGAAGGGCGCTAGGACAGGTTAGGTGTGAAAAAGAATCGAGATAATTGGCTAAAGGTAAACAAAGACCCAGAAGAAATGCCCTATATAAGTGATTTGAATCACCTCTCTGGTGCGCTCTTCCTCATTAGGGAGGATGGCCACACCCTTTATCTCCGGGTGTGTATCTCTGCCTTGCTTCCGTCTTAAACTGTTTCTCTGTGTGCCCTCCCACTTGTGCTATGGCTCTAATAATAAACTTTGAACCTGTTTTTACAGTTTTTGCCTCCTTGAAAAATTCATTTTTCAATAGGGGCAAGAGCCAGGGCAACTTTGCTTCTAGCCCTAGCCCCCTGTGGACTGGTGGCTAGGCTTCCTGCTTTTCACCCAGGCCACCCACGTTCAATTCCTGAGCAGGAAACAAAGATCTCAATTCAAGCCACCACTGGCTGCTATCTCCTCGAGATCAAAACGTCTCCTCCTTCAACAAAATACAAAGAAACTAAATGAGACTAAAAATAACTGCGTGCATGCTCCGTTGGGAAGAATTATGAACAACAAGATACAAAAAGACCAAAAACCTAACTGCCATCTCTGAAGAGCTGGTATCAAAAATACGGTACTGAACATGCCCCCTGCACACACCACCAAATGGATGGACAAACCAAAGCCACCGCCCAGCGCAACCTCGGAAGCCATCCCTATCCTGGCCCCATATAAGGAACCAGCTGGCCGCTGCCCCCCACCCCCACCTCCATAGCAAGCGAGGGAACCTGTTGTTTTCCTGCATCAGGGATCGCAGTAAAGCCTTGCCTGAATTCCTTGTCTGGCCTGTTATCAATTTCTATTGATTAAGAAAGGCCAAGAACCCTTGGTAAACAAATTAGCTGAAAGCCATCAAACAGTCCGGATAGGTAAATCTGGTGAAGATGCCTAACTAATCAGGTAAACGCTTTTGGCTATGTGTGGATGCTCCAAATATTCTTCAGAGTTGAGTGGTGAAATGAATGTGGCAGCTTTTCTTTGTGTACTACCTGCCAGTGTCCTCCCTTTGACACCTCTGAGTTACTTAAGCCTAACTGAACTACTTTCCTCATCAGAATTTCTCAATTTCATATACCCTCCCCCTTCCTTGACTCATATTGATTCTTAACAGAGCAAGATTTGATCATGAACACTTGGTTCTCTCTTTGACACATTAGTAACAGTTGACTGTCACCTTAGGGTAATGGTTGTGAGCAACATATAAGTAAGTAGTCAGATATCTGATAGTGAAGAGAAGGCCAAAATCTGAGGACAACAAAAAACTCACAGTAACTACTTTGAACTTACTATGCCTCCTAGCCCAGACCAAAGCAGAATAAGTATCAACATCACTGTAGCAATAACCAAGTGGATTTAAACTTTTTAAAAAATGAGGCATAATATGTATAAAGTACAAAGAGTAACAGTTCCAAAACCATTACAGTGGACACCAACCTGAATAACTAATGAAGCAGTACACAGACTAAGGTATGGAAAATAACCAGTTCACAAAAGGCTTCCTTATGACTCTTCCCACGCAAGAGCTCGGAGTAATCACACACATACCCCTCCCAACCTCTCTGCCTGTTACTTTCACATAAATTGAATCACAAGGAATGCACTGGGTTTTTTTGGGGGGAGGGGCATGGGTCTGACTTCGAATATTATATCTATAAAATTTAACCATATTTTTCATGTAGTACTTTGCGTGTATTCCTTGTAAGAATATAACTCTACATAATTTTCTACTGTTGGACATTTCAGTTGTTTCCACTTGACGATATTCTGAAATGGTAGAAACCTTCTTTTACAACTTTTGGAGGACATACACATTTCTTTAGGGCACCCCATTCCAACAGCCAGCACTCAGACCTAGGCACTTTGCTTCCAGAGCCCTGCCCCTTGGCCACCATGCTCAAGGGTAACTGAGAAAACTTCACTGAGATTTGCATCCCCTCCTGTTCAACCTCCAAGATTACAAAGAGGAAAAGAAGATTGAAAGGTAGGCCTACAAAACTCCACAAACTAAATAATGAAATGAAGAAGAAGAGGAGAAAGAGTAAACAGGACCATTGGAGAAGCAACGACTGACGTTGGAGGCAGACAGAATGACTATGAGTTTGTTAAATACACACTAACTAGAAACTGTCTATTTAAAGACTAAAAAGGACCTACCTTCCAAAAATTTAAGGGCTAAAGTTTCCCTTTCCATGGCAGTCTCCACCAAGAATAGATTTCAAAGCTACCAGTATAGTGTATACAGATGAGAATATGAAAATCATACTTCAACATTAGTAGTAAAAAGATTATTCTTGAATTTTATTTATTTTTTATACAGCAGGTTCTTATTAGTAATTTTATGCATATTAGTGTATATATGTCAATCCCAATCTCCCAATTCATCCCACCACCACCAACCCCTCTGCCAGTTTCCCTGCGTTGGTGTCCATATATTTGTTCTCTACAACTGTGTCTCTCTTTCTGCCCTGCAAACCGGTTCATCTGAAACATTTTTCTAGGTTCCACGTATATGCGTTAATATACGATATTTGTTTTTTGCTTTCTGACTTACTTCAAGTAGTAAAGAGATTTTGAATGAGTTAGTTCACATGGTTACTAATAAAAATGGGAAACAGTTATTAGGATGTTGTCATTAAACATAGACAGGATTTATAAAAGAGCCAGAAAAGAGAAGAGAGGAAACACACACACACACACACACAAACACACACACACACACACAAAGACTGAGAAAGGGGAGTTTTCCCTTGCCTTGAGGAACAGATAGCTGAAAGCCATCACACACCTATTCTGGACGGGTTAATCTAGTGAAGTTCCGAACTAATCAGGTAAACGCTTTTGGCTATGGGTGGATGCTCCAAAAATTCTCGAGAGTTTAGTGTTGAATGCACGTGTCAGCTTTTCTTTGTGTACTACCTGCCAATGTCCACCTTTGCCACCTGTGAGTTAGTTAAGCCTAATTGAACTAGTCCCATCAGAATTTCTCAATTTCATATACACTCCCCCTTCCTTGACTCATATTGATTCTAAAAAGTGCAGATTTGGTCATGAACACTTGGTTCTCTCTTTGACACAGTATTAACAGTGGAATGTCAGCTTAAGGTAATGGTTGTGAGCAACATATAAGTAAGTAGTCTGATATCCGATAGTGAAGGGAAGCCATAACTCTGAGGACAGCAAAAATATCACAGTAACTGCTTTGACCTTACTTTTCCTCCTAGCCCAGGACAAAGCAGAAGACAATGTATCAACATCACTTTAACAATAACCAAGTGGCATTAAACTTTTCAAAAATGAGGCATAATATGCATAATATACAAAGAGCGTACGGTTCCAAAACCATTCCCAGTGTACACCAACGTGAATAACTGAAGAAGCAACCTGAATAACTAAGGTATGGAAAATTACCAGACCACAAAAGGCTTCCTCATGACTCTTCCCATGCAAGAGCTTAGAGTAATCACACACATACCCCTCCCAGTCTCTCTGTTACGTTCACATAAATTGAATCACACGGCATGCACTGAGTTTGGGGGGATACAGGGGCATGTTTCTGACTTCTTTCACTCAAAAATATGTCTATGAAATTTAACCCTATTTTTCACGTACTTCTTTGTCTCTGTGTGTATTCCTTGTAAGAAAATAACTCTACATAGTTTTCTACTATTGGACATTTCAGTTGTTTCCAGTTGAGGATATTCTCAAAGGGTATGAACATTTTTTATGACTTTAGGTGGAGATACACATTTTTCTAGGGCACCCCATTCCAACAGAATAATGCCAGTGTTGACTTTAAAAATAATACTTTTTGTGGCTTCCCTGGTTGCATATTGGTTAAGAATCCGCCTGCCAAGGCAGTTGACACGGGGTCGAGCCCTGGTCCGGAAAGATCCCACATGCTGTGGAGCAACTAAGCCCGTGCCCCCCGACTACTGAGCCTACGCTCTAGACCCCGTGAGTCACAACTACTGAGCCCTCATGGCACAAGTACTGACGCCTGCACACCTAGAGCCCGTGCTCCACAATAAGAGAAGCCACCAAAGTGAAGAGTAGCCCCCAATCACTGCAACTAGAGAAAGCCCTCACTCAGCAACAAAGACCCAACACAGCCAAAAACCCAAATAAATTTTAAAAATTTATAAATATAAAAATATAGAAAAGTTGGGGGTTTTTTTGGTTTTTCTCCAACAAAAAGGGTTTATTCAGGGATAGCGGAAGAATTGCAATTCAGGACAAGCAAGCTATAGCAAAAGCCACAGGCAAGTCCCACAGACAAAGGAGAGGAAGGAACCTTACTTTACAGAGAAAGAGGAGGAAGCTGAGGGAGGTGGTTTTGAACCCAAGCCCACTGGAGAAAAGTGAAAGTTCAGGGTGATGACGGTTTCTCATTGCCAAGTTGCTGATTTCTTGCAGGAGATGCAACGTACATGTTTTTCTGTTGGGGCCTGTAATCGATGCTTCTTTCCTGTTGATGCTTCTTCTGCTCGGGTCTGTAACTGACGACACTCCCTGTCTTTGCACTTGAGCGCTGCCCCGTGGGAGCTCCCACTTCTGCGCTCCCACTTCTGCTCTCCCGACTTCCTTTTAGTGACGTTTCCCTTTATTAGTTTTCAAACCTGTCACAGGAATGTTGAATTTTCTATTTTTATCTATTTTAATGTTTTAGGAGACTTACTACATCAAAATATTATCACTACAACCTGTGGGCCTAGGAACTTTCAAGTGTTCAGTAGCTCCATGTGGCTTGGACCTATCCTATTGGAGAGCACAGGTCAAAGGTATAGCACAGCTAAAAGTACGATTTCTGGGCCACAGCACGGAACTGTGTATGCATGACGCTCAGTTTTGCTGCCAAATTTTTTCCAACCTGTTGAACTTTTTTATACCCTTTCCAGAAT